>NC_133594.1:11619094-11751594 GCF_964106895.1 Numenius arquata
CATGATGAGGTGGTTCCTTATCTCACTGTAAATGGCTTTTCTGAATGAAATAACACAATTCTTAAGTATTTTAAATTAAGCAGCAGCCAAGCTTACTGTATCATACCCCCTGTATGGAACCCCGAGGACTGCTGTGCTCTAACCTCCGCTACAGCATTTAACTGGTCCCACTGTTCGGGGCTCCCCTTTCCCCAGCAAAGCCCAGCGAGGCTGCAGGGGCAGAGTGGAGTGCACTGATTACTCATCGAAATCACTGCAGCTTCAACCCAGGGAAGAACAAACCAGGCATTCTTCATACATGGGTGTTGTAGTTAAATACAACTCAGCTATTAGCACGACTCATGTTAATCACCTATTATGAAAGAAAATTTGTTTTAGAAAGTGGTAATTTTTCAGCTGAGAATCTTGATCTGAACAAAGGCCTTACTGCCCTCGCCCTCTGTAGAGCACAGCGTGTGATGCTGCACGTGAGAGTTACGAACCCTGATGTCATTAGCAACGCGCATCACTAACGCTGAGAGATCCTCAGGATTACGGGAGATTTCTCTGCCGGGTTCTCCTGACTGGGTGACAACTTTCAGAGGGAGTTGCTGACACCAAAGGGAAAGCTCAGCACCATTAGGTGTTTCTGGCACTTATTTCAGGGCAGGTTTTGAACCGGGCTGAGGAAGAGGCAGCCGCCCGTGTCTCCGAGAGCCTGTTCCACGGCTGTTCCCATCCCTGCCATCCCTGCCCTCGTGCATCCTGCTCCGTGGCAGCCCGGCTGTGCAGGAGCCATGCTGGCCATGCTGAAACGCCTGTGTTGGCCATGAGGGCCAGGACCAGCTGAGACCTCAGCTGCTCCAGAACCACCCAGCCATGGGCAGAGCTCCTGCTTCCCTCGGGAGAGCCCAGCGTCTCCAGGAGCTGGCCCTGCAGCCAAAGGAAGGGCAAACACAAGGGAAAGGCTGTTTCCGTCCCAGCAAACCTGAAATCTTTTTCTCCCGAGGCCGGGAGCAGGGAGCGGCTGGTCCCCGAGGGACGCGGGAGGGACCCAGCGCGTTGGCTCCTGGTACGACGGCAGGAGGGGGCTCCAGCACAAATACTGACCTGTTAACATACATGTTACCCAACATAAACCATAACTTTACAAAAATCTTTATTTCAACTATTTTAGTAGAGTGCAGGTAGTATGTAAACCACTAAAACTGGCAGAATAAGGAAATGCTTTAAAAAAAACCAAACAAAAAACTATGCAGACTTATTTAGGATTCAGCTGAGGATCATTCTTCGCAGCTTAAAGGCAAAACATTTACTTTAAAAAATGCATTTTTTTTCCACACTAAGATTTTAATCCTGGATTAATTATTTTAGACATTTTCCATATTAATTACAGCAGCACTGCTTCTTTCTTAACTTCTTTATCTACTTTGTTTGAGTAAAGCTATTTAATAGTGGAGATTGTGGGAAACATTTGTTCACGATTATCCAGACATAGAGTCAAACAAGACTGAAACAAGAGCAGCATGCAAAAATGTATTTAAGGACTATCATCCCAAAATGCTGCTAAAAGCTATTAACCAGTATGTGTTAATTGCCACAGCATTCATATTAATTTTCACTTCAGGCCCGACATTGTGGAATATTTCCCCTGATACATTTTAAACAAAGTTTAATTTAAGGAACTGCTTCTATCAACACTTATGAAAATTAACAGCCAAGCAATTAGCACTCATGAATTATCCCTTCCCCCACGCTTTCCGCAGCATTATTTTAAAAACAGTTGCTACAGGAGAAATTGTTGGTTTTTAACCCATTACCGAAATTAGCCACAGGAAACCCTGTCACACTGCACAGAGGCCCCGTCCCTCGCCATGGGGGTCTCAGTGTCTGTCCAGCTAAAAATCCCGCTGAGCTGTTTTTATTTAAATTGTCTCCTGTAGCCACACAAACCCACAAAAACCCTCTAAGGTCAGAAAAACTACACTGCCTTAAGTCTTCATTTTCAACTAGTATAAAAATACCGCGAGAAGACCCCAGTCTGCGTGCAGGGACGGGTTTGGCCTCGTAGCCCCCGTTCCGTCTGGAGCTGAACCATCCCCCCTGACGTTTCCATTTGGGTTTTCCAACTCTCCTCTTTGACTATTTTGCACACCTTCAGCATCTCTTTTTTGGCTGTCCTGTAACACTCCTGCGTTTGCTAACATTAACATTCCTCTGGGGATGTAGGAGCATTTGGTGGCGTGTCAACAATTGAACTGACAAGACGTTTCAGTGATTATAATTTCTTAAAGGTAGCAGGGACTTGGAAGAAAAATGGATGTGGATTGTCTTCAAAGATGATTTCAGGGGAGCTGTAAACAGAGGCCTTTGGAGTTACTCATTCAGTTTGCGGTTCCTACAAAGCCCAACATTTGATTCTAGCATGATTTTCCTCTATTCCAGTCACTAAATACATCTTGGTAACATTTTTTTACTAGTGGGAATGGGTCATGCTGTTGAATAGCTGTGACACTAATACTGTACTAAATCAGTATCCTTTAAGATTAATATCCCAGAGAAAACTCATCGTCATGCTTTCCAGCAACTCGCGCAAGTTACACTTGTGACTGGAAAAGAAATAGTCTCAATTTCTATAAAATGAAAAGATAACACATGCTTTAAAAACAATGGATGAAAGCAAGCAGGTAGAGTGAATGCTGAGACTCTCCCATGGTGTCACTGAGCCACCACATCACCCCGCGTTCCCCGGGTGGCACCTGCCCAGGGCTCTCACTCCCAGCTCCCCAGCCTCACCAACAGCCAGCACCTTGGAACAACAAGCCATCAACGTTTGATTTCCCAGATTCTGTAACCACAAATACACCTGAACTTACCTATAAAATGGGTGGTAATTTCATTTGCATGCAGATAAAGGAAATCAATTTGGCCACTGATTTCTTAAGCCTTCAAGCAATTTTCTGTACAAATGACAACTGAAGTAATTATAAATAACAAAAGGCTTCTTTTCATACAATACTCTTTGCAAGATTTACTAACCAGCATGTACAACCCACATGATTTACAAACCACACTAACAGATGCAGGAGTTAGGTTTACTTTAACTATTTTAAGGAAAAACTTAAAGATACAGCCAAGAGCAGTTACTGTGTCTTTTGTTAAGAGCTGAGGTTTTAGGACGCACACAAAGCCCAGGTCTGCCCCGTGGAGGTGTGCGGCAAGAGTCACCTGAATTCTGGAGCTGATTAGAATGCCTCCATTGTAGCCACATTTCACAAGCCATATTCTCTACTATTTTGATAATTAATGAACTGATCAGAACAAGAAGAAATTAGAGTGCTTTAAAATTTTATTATTTCATAAAATTGCAGAAGTGGTTATGGAAAAGACACTAAATCCGGCAGAAAACACCTGCAAGATGTAAGCGTTTAAATAAATTTGCTTGGTTGATATTACAGCATGCAATGCTCCCGTATTTTTAGCTGGTTAGTTTAAAACAATAGATCAAGGGGAGGGAGGGGGTGGGAAGGCCCCCAAAGAGAATGGTTGTGTTTGGTTTCAGGTCAGTCAGAGGTAAGTTAAAATGAGTCCACACGTGGAGCTGCCAGGAGCCATGAAGCAGGGGGGCTCAACAAGCTGAATATCTGCATCAAAAACTCAAATATATATATAGATATAATCCAAAGGCCCAGTTATAGTCTTAAAGATTTCAGAGCCCTTGTGATCCCTTGAGTAAATACATAATTAAGTAGGGGTTTTTTTAAGACATGTTTAATTAGGCCCCTAGCCCCTCCTCACCCCCCTGCCTCTCCCCAATTATGTACCATTTCCCCAAGAGAGACGTGGCTCTGTTAATTATGTAAATAAGTCATGCACTATTCCCTGAAAGAATTGTATTTATGTGAAAAATACTGCTCATCTATTATCAATAAAAATGAGACCTACGATTCTTTATTAAAAAGAATTTTAAAAAGCTAGATGTGTTTTGATTTACATTACTGTCTGAAAATACAACAAAACTGAAGTAAAATAACTCGCTACTGAACTATAATGTTTCTTCTGTATCTCAGAAGATCAAGTAGGTATTTAAAAAATAGACAATACATACGGAAGTATAAAAAAAAAATTTATAAGCATACTGTTGACAGACTCAGAGTAATACAATAATGATGTTAAAATTAATATAGTGAGATTATACTCTAACAAAATGCCAATTCAGTTATTTTGGAGAGTTAAAAAGGTATTTTTCTAGATCACAATTGAGCTGATTCATGTCACACCCTACAATTCACAGTTGAGTAACATTGAGGTAGTTCATTACTATCTCAAAAACTCTAGCAGGTAGCCTGAATCACGCTCAAGTATTAAAGCAACAAACCCAGGACACCACCAAACCACAATATATTTCTCTTAATAAAGAAGTATCTATTTTACTTTTGCCTCCTCTGCCCGTGACTGTTGGAACAACATTTAAATGTTTGCCAAGCTGAACTTCCATGACGTAAGCACAGCAAGCTTTGAGTTCAGCAAAAAGGCATCCCAGTGGTGTCAGCGTGGCAGTACTGACATCGCCTGTTACTGGGGCCAAAAACTCTGGGAAACTGAGTTAACACTAATTACCACATACTCGTCAGTATAAAATAACAACAGAGGCAGCTTTTGCTACATGGACTTCGTAGTTTAAAAGTTACCATTTCACAAATATTCTAAAGACCTCTCGATATGCTAGTGGAATCACACATCTGACTTTCCACCTTAAGCATACTTAACAGAATATGAAATTCTTCCATCATGATGGTAATGAAGCTCAAACTTCAAACTCCCACAGGAGACTCCACAAACAAATCCAGCAGAAAACAGATCTGTGCAGTATTTATAATTGTTTTGGAACAATATGACACTGATCCATCCCACCAATGTTTATATTTCAGTTTCTGGAGTTTATGACAGTGCAGAGGAACTCCACTGCACACACGGACAGACAGAACCCACGGCTCTGAGCGGGATCAAACGCTCCTGAAATGAGTGCAGCCAAGGGATGACTGTGACCTACCCCGTGCAGTGAACCCCCTCCATGGATTACACAGATGAGTACTTGTGCAGAACTACACTGTTTAGTCCTTTCTTTGCCCCAGATATTGACCTATTGATGCTTCAGTTTTCCACCCTCAAAACAGATAGTGGCTTTTCCCACTCTCATTGGAGCATTTTGGAGATAAAGACAGCATAAATCACAGAATATTCAGCAAGTGCTGTGATGTCACTAGAGAAAATAGATTTTTTTTTTTAAATGCCAAATAAGCAATCATTTATCCACAGGGTCTCACCATCAGCTGTGCAGACAGATGTCCTAGGACTCTGCCACATGAAATGTTTACCAAACTGACCTGCTGGAGAAGAAAACAGCAAGGGAAGGTACGTCTAATGGTAAGGCAGGATTTTGTAATGACAATGGTAGAAACGGTTCTACCGAACCTGAAGCCATTATATTTAGGACTAAGAGAAGCATGTTTATAGATAACCACTTTAAAATAACTGATGGCCTACTATAATGTCTAATTAAAGCTTCAACAAGTAAATGCACACGAGAACTGCTGAAGGCCCATCATCTTCAGGTCAGGGACCACCTGGATATGAGGAAAAACATCTGCTCCACTTACCTTGCCATCAAACTTTGAGTACTCATTGAAGGGGTTATTGAGCTGCAGCGGACACTGCTCCAGTCGCACAGACAGTATTGACTGCTTCCCAGAACATGGAGATTTTACTCTGAAATTCTTTTTTTCAAACAGTGAGCTCAGCTCCTCTGCTGTAAATCAGAAAAGAGAGCACAGTAGTTGTACAAGCAAAAGTACAGAGGCTACTGTTTACCACAGAAAGATAACAGTGTAAGAGAGAGAACAAAATCGAATATATAAAATAACAAATGCTTTAGCAGGGTAGAATATACCAACAGTCTTTCATAGCCCAAGGATATGAAAACATACAAAGTTTGAAACGATGCTACTGCTTAGGCTCAGGAAAAGATGAATTTTTCCCATACAGAGAATGGAGCTGATCACTACTCGAGTCAAGATAAAAATCAGGATTCAAGGAGAGAACACCACATCCCTGGCCTTTCTGCTTGCCTCTCTTTTTCTAAATAATCAGTAAATCCTATGCAAAAGAACTGCCGACACAACTACAAAACACCACGCAAAAGCGTTTCAAACCGAGCTTGTAACACCTGATATTATACCATATTACAGAACAATGTTTGCTACCCCGTTAGGATGTTACAATGTCACTACACCGTCAGCAGTAGGCTTGGGAATACATCCGATCCAAAAGAATCATTGCTTTGGATTTTACTTCTCATGGTAGACTGGATATGGTCTCCTCTCAAAAAAAAAAGTCAAGCTTGAAACCACCGTCCCAGATAAATAACCTGGATAATAAAAGCTTTCTAAAAACAAAGGTGATGGGAGTTGGTGAGTTCTTTGTGTGGTCTGTGAAGGCTCATAAAAACCTTCAACAAGCTCTCTTTTCATACATAGAGAAGAGTTTCCAGCCACAGTTTAACTTGAAATTTACAGGCATACTTAAAAAACATTAAAAATTAGGGCTTCTTATGTTATAAGGACATGACAAAATCAGGACAGAGCCTGAGGTGGTTTAGCATATTAGTACCAATGGGTCTCATCTGCGAGAAACTGTGACTGAATCTGGACAAGTTTTTTCCACATCTGCTCTAGGAACCAAGTACCCCCAAACTCCATCAATCACTCCCGGAGCCAAACCCTGCTCTCCTGGAGCGGCTCCTCCGCGGTCCTACACCTGGAGTCCCGCACATCTCAAAGATTTATACGTCGCTCCTCCAGGGAAATGAAGCTGCTCCTTTGGCAGAATGACCTGGGACCTGATCTGCAGGGAGCGGGTTAATTTCTTAAAACGGAAAATTAAAACTTGACAAATATAACTAGTCAAAAGCTCCATTTATTTTTATCAGCAGATTGCCTGAAAATTCAGACAGTTGGCAAAAGTGCTAAATACTGGCACTAAGAGATACCCAACAGTCTTGTGAGAAGCTGCAATTAACCAAAAAAGCTTGATTAATTCCTTTTTAAAAGTAGCAACTTAAGCTTGTTACAAAAACCAGAATACCTAATGAAGTTTATCTCTGTGGGTTTTTTTTCTTAAATATCTCAATCACAAATATGCCAGAGTTTTACCCTTAACTGGTATTTCTTGGGCATTTGCAAAGTACTCTGCACCTTGGAATCCAATGTAACGGCTTCACTGGTTCAAGTGAAAAAGCAAGTCTTTTATCTTGAGTTTTGTCTCTGGGGAAACGTTAAGATGATTTGTTTATTATTTCCTTTGTTGGGATGTGCAAAAAGAGGATCTCAAGAATTCTTCTGCATTCATTAGTGAGACATCTGTTTTGCTTTGCGTTTTGTACAGCTTTTACTCAAGTCAAATATCTCCCATGCCTGAAGAGTTTAAATAACAGTTCACTCCATAAGACTGTCAGTTCAGCTGGCTGAGACAGTTCTCCTTTTCCAGAAAACTTCAAAATTTCAAAAAATTCAACTCGTTTAGAAGGAGGAACCCAAAACTTTCTAAAGATTCGTGCAAAAAGCTAGAAGAAAGATGAGATTTCTGAGAAACTACTATCTTCCATTGAGCATTTTGTCAAATAGTTCCCAATAGACGTGGGCTGTGGAGTTCCAATGAAAAATATTAAAAAAATATTTTTAAATTCTCAAATTTATTTCAGGGGGGGAAAAAACTCATATTTTTACATCAAACTAGCTTAAATTGCATAATTTTTAATTCTTAATTAAAACTAAGTTTTGCCATTAGTCTATATTATCCGTATTTTTCAGCTTTTGTGGGTTTGTTCGGTGTATGAGCTACTCTGGATGGGCTCAACGCAAGGCTTTTGAAAGATTCCCTTGATATATTCTTAGTTTTCCTTATATATGCTCTGAAGTGAATGAATGTAAGACATAAATGCAATGCCTTATTTCTTGCTTTCACCTAAAAATACCTAATATTTTATAAAAAGGAGTAACCTTTTGTGTATATATCCATATTTGGTTTATAGGGTCCTTGGACTGTTGTACTAACATAATCTGATCCTACACTGCACGAAGTCGAACCCTTTTCGTTTCGCTGAAGAACGGATGCCCCGAAAGGTGAGGTGAATTGGTGGCAGAAAAGAAACCCAGACCTCCAGAGCCTTACGCTGTACTTCCAGGCAGTCAGCTACCCCGACGCATCTCTGGATTTGTTAATCCCCCAACAAGCTCCAAAAGAACAGAGATTTTCAAGTCCCTACCCTACTACCACCTTATCTCTCAAACTGCCTGTCTCATGGCAGCAGGCAAACAGGCAATTACCAGGAAACATTCTCCCCCCCCCATAACCATACACAAGATTACTCGTCTCTCCCTTCCCTTTATCCTGGTTGCTGTACTTTTATTTCTGTACATCGTTATTCAAAAATGGGAATCACAAAAAATACTCAGTTGGCAAATGCCTCAAATTACGACTATATATATCGACGTGCAGCAGTGCAGAAACGCTTGTGAGAGTTTCTCTGAGGAGTGCTCTCTGGAGGTGGCACCGTCAGAGCGAGCCGGGGCAAACAGCACCTTTCCAGCAGCCTTTTGCTTCGCCGGGGGGGCACCAGAGGCTGGACCTTGTCCATGGCTCAGCTGAACTGTCAGAAGGGGGCAGCCAAATTCCCCCATCCGAGAACAGCTCTTGCTACTGGTGCTTTCATGCATGTTTTCCAGTAACGCTACGCTCCAGGAACAGAACAGACACCCTTGACGAAGAGGAAGGTACAGCCCTTTGGGGCTCCTCTTCCTCCTGGCTTCTTCCTACTGTGGTGTTGTTCATGCCAGTAAGTGAGAAACACGCAGAATCTCAGGGACTGAGGAGAGAAGGAAAATCAGCTCTGCCGAGAAAGGTTGATACCGACTGCCTGGAGTTTTAAAGTAACTTTTTTTTTTTTTTATTTCCATTTGTTCTGCAGCAGAGAGGGACTGAGCCGTTTGCCGGCAGCCCCAGCAGAGGGGACACCTCCATCGCTGACGGGCTGTGTCTGTCTTCGGGGCAGTGCAGAAAAGGAACGGAATGTGCTGGTGGAGCCCAGGGGAATAAGATGACACAAACGGCACAGACACAGCAGGAAACCGGGGTCTGAGTCCAATTCAGTGTAAAGAAATACCCGGCAGGATACAGTTAGGGATAAAGAAGAAAAAGAGAATTGCACCATCATTGGTCAAATGCTGTGAAATATTAAGCGAAGAGAGTTGGAGGTTACGGTAGATTAAACTTTAAAACCTACAACTCTGCTTACAGAAGTAGAAAGGCAAAAACATTTTTGAATGCATTACCAGAGGTATCACACACAGCTGAACACTGTTCTGGGGATTAGTGCAACCGTGCTGCTCCTGAGCAGCTTTGTTCACTCCTCTAAAAAAAGATATTATAGAGCTGAAGAAGGCTCTGCAAATGACAGCCGGGAAGATACCAGGATTTAGGTGAAAAAAAGGAGATTACACAGGGACCTCATTAAGATATACACAAATTTTGAGAGAAGTAGGCATGACAGACCATACAAAGGTTTGAACGTGCGTCAGATACAAGAGGAACAGATACTAGCTTGGGCTATCAAATAAGAGAACCGAGACAGATTTTTCATTTCATATATTACAATTTAAACTATGTAGACTATCCAGTCAGAAATACTTAATTACATAATAATTAAAGAAAAAAATAGAACAGTATATTCTTTGAGAAATCAGTGACACTAGTTTTTCCAAGGAAAATGCTGCCTTAGCTGATTCGCCCTTATTATGCTTTCATTTAAGTAGATCATATGTACACATTATTCCTTAAGATTTTTTTCCCTTATCTAGAAAAGTAATCACAAAAACAGTCTATAAAAGTAGTCTCTACAAAGTTATTCATCCCATGAGTTACAGTGAATGGCCCTGGAACTGGCCGGAAAGCCCTGAGTTAGAGGGAGATGAGGATGCTGCACTTTGCCCATTGCCTGCCCGCGGCAGGGACCCCTCGAGACCCCCCCTGCCCCCCGAGCATCACCGTCCCCAAGGTCTCCCTCAGACAATAGAAGCCTCAGAAGATAATGAAGCTCCAAGATGAGAGAATACACAAACACAGTATTCACACCTTATACTGCGAAAATTAAAGCCGGCACTCAAATTAGTTCAGACCAACAAAACAGGTTTTAAACGTTTTTTTCTTTACTTTGCCTTTACTAATACCATGGAATGCCCTCGTCACAGCCGAGAGCAGATGAGGCGCCCGTGGCACACCCCCCCAGGCAACAAACTACGGGAAACACCTAACTGGGGAAAAGAAGGCAAACCCAATAATTATTATTTCCTTTACGGTTTGAAAGCTTAAGTGAAAATTACAAAATGAAAATGTTGTAACCGTCAAAAGCAGAAATAAAAGCAGTAGGAAAATAGAAGATCTTTTCTTTTTACCTGAGTAAGAAGTATTTCTGTCTTTCCACTGAACGTTTTTGCATTTTATTTGATTTTGTCTCTCTTTCCGCAGACGTTCTAGTCTCTGAGCTTGAAAAGAAATATTATAACTATAAGTTTGTCAATGAAAGTTTACTATAAACAAAGACATAATTAACTACCTTTATATGAATAAAGATGTTTTATACTGCATATGTAGGGGAAAAAGTCATAAAATTTTAAAGGTGGCACCCCTGAAAAGCAAATACCAACAAAAACATGAAAATGTTCTTGATTTATAATTGAAATTAGAGGATATAAAACATTAATAGAGATCATAAAGATAGTATTAACATGGAAGAGAATAATAAAATGTGAAAACTTCTGTGATTAATATGACATTTCATTATATAAATCATTAATAACGGTCTTAAAGGAATTTTAATGCACAAATGAACTGAAGTGAATATTACATTACAGGAATAAAATTACTGTTATGAATTACTCTACCCGTTTCAAAAATTAAAGATAAATGAACTCAGACTAGACTATTAAAGTTTTAAATATAAAATCCTTTATCTAAAAATCATGAAAATTATAAAATGTCAAAGCTATATAAATTAGCATAGCTTTTTCTTCAGTGTGCTGAAACAGTTTATAGGTAGTAAAATAAATGATTTGTATCTTCACAACATTAGTCAAATCTTAAAATGAATATAGTATTTCTTTACGTATATTTTGACTCCACCTTCAAAATACGGCTTGAAAAAAAAGCCTCAAATAGTAATAACATCAAAGAACTTGCAGACCAGGGTACCAGATGATACCTTGAATTATCTTTTTGTTAAGAGCAGGATCTCTCTCAGGAAATGGCCAGTTCTCCCTGACAGAAGCTCCCCCAGACAATGACCACAAGAAATATCTGATGTTATGAAGCGCCCACTCCAAATAAGAAAGCAGATTAGGCTGGAAAGTAGGGCTAATAATGTTGATCACTGGAGGAAACAATTTGCTGGATATATTAGCAATTTTGATGTATTGAGATCATTCATTAACTAAAATGAGTTTGTAGAAGAGATTCTAAAATGCTAAATTACTCTGACAATTTTTAGATACAACTTGAGTTCCCTGAGCCATTTCACCAATTAAAAAAGGTTAATAAATATTTTCTCTATCTCCTATTATTATTATTCTTTTACATTTAGTCTTTGAATTGAATTGTGGACAGAAGTGACTTTTCCCCCCCCCCATAAAAGCTCTCAAACTGGGAACTGATAAAAAAAAATAATATTTTTGAGGTTTAACAGCTGTGACAAACAGTTTAAGGTACAAACACAAACAGGGACTTCGATGCCTATTTCCCATTTAAGCCCACATGAGGTTAGTACCTGAATACCACTATGTATCTTACTCTTAATGAAATAAGAGAAGTATCCCTGCTTACAAGTTTAAATATTGAGTAAAATGCTATCGTAATGTAGATGTTTTATTCTGAAATAAAAAAACTTTTTTTTTTTTTCCCCAAGTGCTGTCCAGACTGTAGCTCAAAATTACCTTCCCAAATCCTTTCTTCCCAAAGGGGCCAGCATTAAATATCTGTTCGATTCCTATGTAAACAATGGATAAAGGAAAACAACATAGACTAGAAATAAGAATAATGCATGGATTTATGCTATTTGATATTTCCACCCCTTGTCAAACCAAACGCCGTAGTGTGCAGTCACCACCTTCCCTCGCTCCGTCCTGTTCTCCCGCCTGCAGCTGATCACAGGCATCACTTACTGTGGGGCTGTACTACAGCAACTCCAGATTAGATGGAATTATCAGCACCTATTAGAAGTCTGAATTATTTAAGGTTCATTCTCACAAGAAGCATGCTAGTTTGAAAGCTTTCGGTGTGAAAAATGTCACTGACCAAATGTAGCTCTTGTTTCATTAACTATTAGCAATGAGATGAGCCTTTGTTTCTAGTCGTGTGGATTGGGAGAATTTGCTGCTCTCCCACAGACCCAACCCCTCGCTCAGACCTGGCTCCACGCCTCTGGACACGGTGGGGGCGAAGAGATGGAGCCCGTGACCCACAAGAAGTACCCAATAACCAACACTTCTGCAGTCTCTACAGAGATGGGAAGAGTCTCTGACAGTAACAAATTATTTTGATAATTTATGAAAAAGATACTACCCAACTAAGGTACTTTATAATAACACAGCTCCGCAAAAGATAATAGAAAGTCACACTCCATCCAAAAACAATGGTTAAAGATGGCATAAGCAGAAATTATTTTATTTAGAAATTAATTTATTTAGGCTATAAAACCAAGGAGAATAAAGAAGAGCTTACATGTTAGAGAAGTCTGCCGCTATTACCTGTTGATACACAAAATTGCACCATCTTCTCTTTCCAAACATAAAACTCATTTTAACAAGTGTTCCTGCTCCTGTTAAATCTACTCAAGTAGTTATGGAATACTTAAAAAAAAAAACAACCTTACAATTGCCCATTTTAGGGGCAAAAATTGCAGATCTCACAGTTAATGAGTTTTTGTACTTACGGGGTGTATGAACACTTTGGTCTGTGTCTGCACGTGTCTGTTTCCTTCCATCAAGGACTTACAGAAATATTTGTGTAATGCAAAAAGCATTTATACTAAAAATACTTAACTTTCTATTTACTATATTCCTCCTCCAGGATTTTTGAAAAGGGTTCGGTACTGATCAACTTGTGTTCTTTGTAGGCTTTGTTCCACCCCACCTGGCAAACCGCACTGGGCTCCTGGTGGCACCAGCCCAGACACCAGACGGAGACAGGCAAAGAACTGGCTCCGATGGCCTGAGCGTCCTAACCTTTACTGGAGAATGTGCCACAATCGGAACCTGAAATCCGTCATTTAAGTGGAGATTATTCAACCAGTCCATCGCTTGGTGAAATAATCCCTCAGGATTATTTTTTGGAGCAATTCTATAAAACTTGAAGCTGTGCCTCTCCTTCCTCATACACTACCCCATCACCTGAGCTGAGCAGGGCTGGAGGACCACGCTGGGCACTCTGGCACACTACGCTCTTCAGCACGCCTTAAAGTCGGTTGCTGTCATATATGCAGCTCATTTCCAAACCTGACTCTCCGTTACAAGAGATCTGTGCCCTGTCTTTTCTGTAACTTTTGACAACTTATTTGTAAAAGGTATTTCAAGGTATTGAACACCATCCAACGTGTTACTGGTTAGGTAGAGCACAGATGTTTTTTCTGAGCTCTAGGTGGTGTTATAATACCTTCAGAAATAATTTGAAAAAAATACATACTGTAACACAGGAAAAAAAAAAGGGATTGGTATTGGCCATCCCACAACACCATTTTCATATATATTTTATATCACAGAACTTCTGTTCATAGCATTCCTCAGGCACATGCAGAAGTCTGAATATCCCTCATATGAAACAACAAACAGGACAGCTTTCTTCCAGTCAAGACAAACTGAGCAGATTTTGGAAAGGTGCGCACTCTTACAACTTCCTCATTTGGTAATTTAAGTCCCAGCTCAAGGTCCTTCTCAGAAATAAAGCTTCAGAAGACAAACTACAGCCAAATCATTCACTTTGTTGGCTCACATCAAACTTCATTCCCCTCTTTTATAACAAATAGATTTAATGCCTCACTAGGTAGATTTTTCTCAGAAAATAACTATCCTGTTCAAAAGTTAACACCCCTCCAGACATTAACAATAGAAATATCAAAGACTGTTCACGTACTTTGGATTTAGACTTGATGTCTTCACAATTTAAATTTTTTTTTTTTTTTTTATATATAAAACTGTCTACCTCAATGTTCCTCTGTACTTGAATAAGTAAAACAGCAATTAAAGCTCAGTTGACAGCACACTAAAATAACTGAATCATTTCAGGTCCTTTTATAAAAAGGGTCTCAACATTACAAAAGGAGAAGTTTGGCAGATATCTAGCCAGTCATACCTGGTTTGTCCAGGCGAGCCAGGCTAATAGAAACTGAATTTGCAAGACTATCTTTGCTGCAAATACCACTTACCTGTGTTTGATCGTCTTCTGATGCCGAAGTCCCAGCTTGAGGTAATATCAACTGATTGGGAATATACATAGCCCTGAGTCTCACCGTTGCTCCCCTGGGTTTCTGAACCACTGTCCCCATACGCTGACGAGGGATTGAACTTCTCCAGGTCGACATCGTGATCTATCAGGACCATTTCACACATCCCTGTGTCATCACTGGTCACGTGTGACTGCCGAATATGAGCAAGTATAATTGTAGGGTTGTCCAGGAAAGCCATCCTGTCCACAAGCCCACCACCTCACTGTACTATCTGCTCTCCATCTTCTTCCATGGACATATGCACCTAGAAACACAATGTACACAACATTTTAGAGAAAGAAAGAAAAAAAAAACACAAAACAACAAAACAAAACCCCAAAACCCAGATTCGAGAAAGTTTATATTCTGGATGGACAAAATTTAATCGACTCCATTTTGTACAGTGAATTATTTTAATTCTGGTCCAGCTGACTTCAGTTACACTGCTTGCGGAGAGTCACTTAAAGCACAGCGGGTCTGGAGGACAGCTTGGAACCTGAATCCCACGACAACAGAACAAACGGACAGCTCCAGATGGGTCCCATCACTCTACAACAAATGGTTGCTGTAAGGCAAAATATTTTAGGTACTACACATAGAAGGACAGAGAGAAAATACGCTAAAGAAACCGTCTATTCAAATTAATAGATCTACAAAGACAGGGCTTTGGATTTCTTTTCACTCATAACAGTGTGTTACTGTTTTTCTTCTGCCTCTACCCACCAACTCTTGGATTACTTTATTATAGACCCTCTTCAGGGTTTGCATTTCCAGGACAAACTTTAAACATGAAGAGATTAGTATCTCAGGGCAGATATTGAACCGCTGCATCTGCACCGCACTTCATACAGGGCAACTGCTCTAACACAGAGGAAACTCTGCATCTTATACCACATACCTGAATTCCTAGGCACTTTAACAACAGTAATTGCCACTCACCTAAAATATTTCATTCAGAGTACTCAAGTGGCCTTACAAAATAAAGTAGAAGGCAAAAAAAGAGAAGGAAAAAAAAAAAAAAGAAAAGAAGAAAACCAAGCCAAACCACAAAACCCAAGCCACACTCAAATTGTTACCCTGTTTTACTGCAGCTGTGGCTTTATAGTTCTGTTAACCTAACTCAAGTCTGGGCTGCCTCTGGAAGGGGCAAATCCATGCTCCTGCCTGCCCTGCTCAGAGATCCCGCCACCTCCCGACGGCTGGCACTGTGAGGAAAATTGGATCAAAAAAATGACCTGCTGAAAATAGCCTGGAAAGAAAAAAATAATTACTAATTTGCAGGCTGATCAGTTCACCAGTGAAGAGCGGTAAGAGCAGCAGCACCAACAGGACACCCGGAAGCGCAGCGTTCCCTTTCCAGCCGCGCTGCTCCCAGCCGCTCAGAGCGACTGCAAACCCTGGCCCGAGGAAGAGGGAGGTCGGAGGGGGTTTGAGCCTAAGCTCAGAGAGAGATGCAAGACCAGACATAAATTCTGTAAGTTCAAAATCCCCACTGCTTTTCTAAATATTTGCATATCTGAGAAAAAAAAAAACCACCACAGCATTTTAATACCAGCTATAGAATGAAATGTGTTTGTTTAGTATTTTGAACATGTAAATGGCAACACAAACCCCCTAGCACTGCTGTTTGCTAAACTTCTGTCAGCAAAAAGAAAATACCAAAGGAAAAGAAACAATTTGAAATCACCCAAAGCCATATCCCATGAAAATCTGGTACAGATTGTTACAGAAAGTTGGCCTTTCTCTGGCAGATTTTAACTGACCAAAGTTAGCGAAAGCACCGGACAGGCTTGTTCCAGCAAATACTT
Source organism: Numenius arquata (assembly GCF_964106895.1). Lineage (NCBI taxonomy): Eukaryota > Metazoa > Chordata > Aves > Charadriiformes > Scolopacidae > Numenius > Numenius arquata. Next base: position 11,635,469 of record NC_133594.1, read on the forward strand.
TTCATCATTTCCCCTCTGTGCTTTCAAGGGGAAAGGTGTGTTAATATAGAGAGCCCCATGAAGCAGCTTCTGCATTTAAATACTTGGAAGCAAAAGTAATATGTTATTTGGACACTCACCTAATCATGACAAAAGCAAAATTTTGAAGGTGTATTGTGAATTGCAAACCCACCATCCATCCCTACCAGCACCCTCCCTACCACCAAACATCAGCGTCCACTACTTACAATGTTCAGTAAGTAGATATTTACATCCTTCATAATTTTAGGCTTTTTTTTGCTCCCTTGGTCACAAATATTGCCATTTTTTTCCTGAGAGACTGTGTCCTTTCTGCTTTAGAAAAAAAACCAGACAAATTCAAAAGTATTATATTAAACAACAGACCCAGCAGCAAAAAGGAATTCAATAAAAGAATGGTAGAGAAATAAAACTGACATGCTGCTTGTTATTAATACACTACTCCCACCATACATTTTAATAAATTATGCTATTAGCTAACCAGGCTCCAGCAGTATCCTTGGAGATATTCAAGCCCCAATGGGATAAGGCCCAGAGCAGCCCACATTCGCTGGCCCCTGGACCAGATCTCCAGAGGTCCCCTCAACCCCGGCAACGCCAGCTCTTCAAGCTCTATTTTTTATTTTCTGACTATTTCCATCACAGAAAGTAGGGCTGCTCTCCCTGAAGGATTTCTCCTTGGCCTCAGAGAGGCCACAAGGCAAATATCCTACCATAAGGCAACCCTCTCCTGCCTGTAATTTACCTGTTAAAGGCCTTTAAGCCCCAACAGTGTGACTCGGAGTGTGCGACTTGGAGAATACGGACACAACTCAGTACAACAGATGGATATTTTAAAAAGTGCACTGAGAACGTCCTTTAAATTTAACTATTTACACACCGCTTATTGGAAACGGCCGCGGTTACCTGCGAGCAGTAAGAACTTGTTTAAATAAGCAACCGCCTTCGGCTTCTAAAAGGTCTGCAAACTCCCAATCAAAAATTACTGCTGCCCCATCAATGTGTCATATAAATGTTGGCATGTTAATTGTGTATTTATAAGATTGTTAATGGTTAGTTAATTTACCTCCCACACTATTATTGTACTTGAAATGATTTAATGTCTGCTAAGGGAGTTAACAACATGTAACAGCAGATGCGAGAATTTTACCTTTATACTCTGCACCCCGACTTCACACCATTAACAGTCCGTGTGCTAAATCACCCGGGCTTCCGCACAATTTTACATATGCAATCGCTTCGCCCATAAACACGAACAGTGAAAAATTGCCAGAAATTCTCTTTCAAACTCTGAAGTTTAACACAAGTACACTTTTTCTTCCTCCTCTTCAGAATTTTCAAAAGGATACATTTAAACTTGGTTCTCAATAAATTAATGTTAACTGGAAATTCCAAGAACAGTTAACACCCCTCAAAAAAAAAAAAAAAAAAAAAATCAGAAAAAGTTCAGACCTCAAAAATTTAGTTCAGATTTTCATGCTGTATTTTAGCAGCCATTATCCACACAATTCTAACTGGTTCCTCCTTTCACTAAAGGCAAAACCCAGTCAGGAGACCCAGCCCTGGCCTGAGGAACGACCTCCAAGGCAGCAGCAGAACTCAGAGAAGCAAAGTTCAATTCTGCAAACCTTTACACGAATGCCTTGAAGTCTCCACGCCGTCGGTTTCAGCAAAATTACAGATACGAGATCAATTTCTAGATCTACTGGGATTTGCCAGCATTTCGCCTCTTCTGCATTCCTCATACCCACACAGCGTTACCACAGCCACGTGGAGCGGCCAAATTCAACGGAATTTGGAGACTTTCTCAGCATCAGCAATTTATACATTCTTCAATCATAAACAAAAAATAAATGCTCTTTTAATACTTGCACTATATAAATATTGTTCTACTATTAAATAGAATACTTTGCAGACAGTTGAAATTCTACCAATTTTAATGGGACAGTTTTAAGAATAGCGCAGTTCAGAAGGCTAAAGGCAGCTGGCAATTCTCCACAAAACTCTCAAGCCAATTCCTGCAAGGTTATTTTGCTCTCTAGATTACCAAAGTGAGAAGCAGGAAAAAATGTTCCCCTCTCTTATTCTGCAAAGCTGTAGCTCTTTTTTTAGAAGAAAATATCTTTAATTGACCTCCTTCAGGAAGTAATAAACAATTAAAGCCTTATTCAAGGTAAACAAAACCATTCCAAAGATGCAACTTGTGGAAGGTACAACCTGGATCTAAAGCAATTACAAATAATCTGCAAACCCCGTGGCTGGAGGAATTATGCAATGTTACAGGTCACCTTATCGCTCCAGGCTTCCACAGCCACCAGCCTTAAACACCTCTCTGGCTGCAGCTCCTTAAAGTGATCTTGGAAACTAATGAAAAAAATAGGCAGATGAGAAGAAAGAAATTGATTTTCCCACCCCCGACATCACACAAGCTGGAATAGGATGGTGTGAACATACTTCAAAATTTATGATTCAGGTTCTGTGAAAAAATTTCACAGTTAACTTCTGTCTGCAATTGCAAAAGAAATGGGTCTGGTTATCTACATTTGCAGCAGCAAATAATCAACCCCCTGGAATGCCAGACGGGCTCCTGTGCACGCAGGATAAAGGAGAGTGAACTGCAATATATGAAAATTCAAGTTTATGTTTCAACAAAAGCTCAAGTGCATTTTAGAATGAATACTTATCTAGAGAAGCTGTCACTCATGCTTTGGGTCCTATCATTAAAAAGGAAATAATCATTTAAAGAGGTGCTCTTTCACAAACGAAACAGGAATTTGAAAGTTACGATGAGAAAACACTACATTACACACAGCGTCCAACAAATTCTGTCTTAGTTTTCAGACCTGTAAATTAATCTGGCACCAACTACATATTTCTATATTTATGAACTGCATGGAATTTGGCTATATTTTTGTTGTCATACTAATCAGGATGAAATTATACCAACTTCGGTATTTTAATTATTGAGCTTTAGGGAAGGAGGGAGAGACTGCTGGAATATGGATGGAAACTGTACGCTCTCCTCAATTTGTTTCCTGATCTTGTCAAATCTTCATTTAATTGCAAACACGTTGATTCTCCGCTAACCTGAGCTATCTTGCATCAAGATTTTAAGCAAGTAAATAAGTATAAAAAAATGCAGAGATTATAAATTAGGGCAGACAAATCTGTATCTAGACTCATGCCTGCAAAGAGCATTCTATCAATATAGTGAAATGCTAATCTCCTAATTAACAACCTAATTAGGTAATTATGGCTTTGCAGAGGGATGCCTAAATGAAATATGACAACATGGTCACCTCTTTATATGGCACCTGTGGGCCTTTTCAGCTGTCACTGCAAAGAGTGCAATATCAATTTGAACAGATGACAAAGTGTTGTCATTTTTCATTCTGATATTGTACTGAATGGTTTGGATAGAAGCAGTTTAGAAAAGCGGCATCTTGCCTGGCTTTTGCCTAATCTAAATATGTGCAAACACTTTGCTTAATTTTTAATGTCTATGATTATGCTTATTTTTCCATCCTGGCTAGCAAGCACTCCCCAACACACACATTACATCTGCAATGTCACTTTGTGATGACCCACCGTGCTGGAATCCCCATTACCTAATTTCACAGCATGTGTTCCTCAGGATTTTCTACCCAGAAAAAATAGGAGTATTTGAGTTCATTTTTAAGGCTTAACTGTGGATTTCACAATAACAAAACAGTGTACCTTTTAAATAACACATTAACATTTCTGGTCTGTTTTTAGTCCCCATGAACACTCTTTTCCAGAAACGGGGAAGAGCAGCTGCTACCCATGAGCGGCTGAAGCTGACTGGATTTTGCTTGCACAAAGAGCTGGAAGGGAATACTCCCAACAACGGCACAGCGCTTCTACATGGAACCATGATTTTTCACTCATACGCCTAAGATGCTTTAAAGATAATTTGTTCAGCTTTAACACTCCTAAGATGAACCAATAAAATACCCACTTGCAAAGAGGAGGACAAAAGCGTAGGCTTGGGCTACCCAAACGTTAGACTAGAACTTCTACTTTGGCTCCTCTCATTGTGGTGTTCAAAAGCCTAGAAAAACCCCCATAAGTTTTACAAACTTCTATACAAACTTCAATCTTAAAAACCCATGACCACCCAAAACCCACAGAAAGCTTCATCATTTTACCTTTTTTTTTGCCTGTATAATATTGAGAGAGGTAATCTCTAGACTATTGAGAAGGTTGTTGGGGTTCTCCTGCGCAGGACTCACCAGCTCCGTGTACCCCGCAACGCGCCAGGGAGCATGGCAGCGTGGCATTATTCATAAATGGCCTGTGTATGGCTCATACAGCTGCTTTGAAAAGCCTGCCTGGGTGTGCTGAACCCAAACGTGACTGAAAGGTGTTTTAAGCAGAGGAAGGTCTGCAGCCTTAGGGAGCTCCGGGTGGGCCCGGGACGTGCTGTAGCGACAGCCGGATGGTGGGACCTTCGGCACAGCCTCTGCACGGCGCTGCAAAGCACCACACACATCCCGGCCTCGACACCCATCGGGCTCAGCCAGCCCGTCGGCTACAACCACACCAAAACCCCACCGCATCTCCCTGACAGGTCCCTCGTCAGCTCGCCAAGCTCGGACCCTGCTGCGCAACTCTGCCATCGGCTTTTTCACTGAAAATAGTGTCACCCCTCCCAGCACCTGACACAGCTTCAGAATTGTATTTTTAAGTTCCTGTCTTACAACAGAACTATCAGAAAAAACAAATGTCAGATGTCACCAACAGTATGTGTTTATCTTTGCTGGACACCAGTTTAGTCTAAACTGGACTATTTTAGTGGTTTTCAAACATAAAATAGCCCTCTCTTCCTGTAAGGGGTTTCCACGGATAGCTTTTCAACGGGATATCATGCTTCAGCCCTAGAGAAAACGTAACCATAGATTATCATGACATAATCTTAAAAGTATTTTATATGAAGAGTTCACTTTGTATACGTCAACAATAAGAGTATACTCATAAATGTAGATTCTAAATCTACATGTAAATCTGAATGTTGCCTGTAAATCTAGCATGAAACTTACTGCAAGGCACACACAGTGTAAATGGGAACTGAAAGGGATACAGGAGTAGACTACTCAAATTTAATTCTTAAAACTCTTTTCTTCTCAATATGGATTTTTTTTTTTTAATTTAAAAATAATAATTTTTGAGAACTTTCCTTTGCACTCCTAGTTTAGTTTACCAATACTATCTCTAATTCCTGTCTGCAGTTGTTCTCATCCCAGCTAATGACAGGTCAGTGTTTATTTTCTTTTAAAAGTTCTGTAGCACTTATTTATTAAACAGAAGAATATACCCAAACAAATAGGTTTGTGTTTGCCATTTGTTTTGGTTTGTTGCCATTCTACTTCTGATTGCATGAAAATATTTTCATTGCATAAAAAGGATGATCATAATTGTATTTCTTCATACTATAACAGGGTGCAAGCTGCTTCTGGCTTCACAAACGCTCATGAGGATAATACCTACTTCAAAAACTCCTGAGACTTCAAGCCCCTTCGGGACCCTCTGTCAAATGCAACTGGACACATTCACATTTCTTCAACAACAGATGAATCTCCCTTTCATCTGGCTTTTAATTTTTGTCTTGACAAATTTTTGGCCTGTCTCCTTCCAAAGCACACAAAACACATTCAAGGAGCTTGTTTTGCTTTCAGAATAACGGATTTAGATACAATACTCCTGAAGTCATATGGAAACAAGGTAGGGATTAGCCTTGTGCTGTCTTGTATAAGAAACTGAGCTTATAGACAATGAAGAGCTGTATATTACAGTTCAATAAAGCTTCTCAGCAGACACACACACACACACAATGAACATTAAAATGCATCCTGGGGTCTCTGTCGGAGGTACTGTCTAACAGAAAAGTCCTTGCTTGGTCACTTCTGACAAACGGAGAACCGCTGCAAGCAAAGCCTGAGAGAGCAAATTCACCGTCGGGCCTCTCCCAAACATACAGCAGAATCACAACCACCAGGATACAAATGACGCAGTCGCCTGCAGCAGTGATGCCCTGCGAGAGCATCCTGCCCGCTGCCAGAGCCAGCGCTGCTACAGTTCTGCTCCCACACCCCGACAGCCCCGAGCGCACAGCCTGCCCCTTCCAGCATTAAAGGGAAAGATCTGAAGAAAGCCTGAGCTCTTCCTCCACCTTCCTCAGCAAGTGCCACTCGTCCACTTCTGACCCAAAGTGTCAAACAGAGCTGCCAGCCAGGAGATCTGCCGGTCCTGCACGGGGCTGCGCTGCCGTCAGGGGTGTGTGACTTGCATCCTGGTTATTTGCTGTCCCATTTGTCATGTAACTGACCGTTCAATACAGGGGTCTATTTCTCATGCTCAGAATTTAAGAAGACTGGGAAAATCTGTGCTACAGAACGGGTAACACCCAGAGCACTCTGCCACACCCGCTGAGGCCTCTAGACAACAACCCAGCTGTTAGACACATCTGTTATTTGTTGCAATTGGGTGAAACAGTTAAAGCAATAAACAAATGATGGAAGCCTGTAATAACAAAGACCTGAAAATTGACTTAGAAATGTACTAAATAGGTTCTAATTCACTGCTTCAGTTATTTCTGTACAAGTCTATATGTAGCCAATGATCTCAATTTTTTTTTAACGTAACCCAAAAAAGTGTCCGTGAAAGGATTTGCTCTGAATTTGGTAAAATAACTGAGTTCAATTCCCAACCTTGCATCTACCTGACAATCCCCTGAAACCTCCAATCACGCAGAACAGACTCAGAAAAGCCAAGCCTGGCTCTAGCATTTCTTGTTTAGATAACCACTAAGCTTCCACTAACACTGAAATCAACTCGTCGTATCTTCTGGAGACCCCTTCTCGCTCCCTCACCGCTATTCCTGGGGTGAGAAGGCTGGCTCTGATCACCGCTCGCTGCACACATGAAAAAACGAGAACACAATCCAGCGATCCACTCAAGTGTGACCACGCTAAAAGCGCTCATCTTGTAACCAGCGAGGCAGCCGGAGCAGAGACCTGCAGGCTGCAGAAGCGGCCAAGAGACAAAGTTATGAAGTGGGCAGCCACTAGTGTGGATGACGGTGACCCCGTGGCACATTGCAGGCCTCCAGCTCCTGGTCAGGCGTGGAGCACTCCGAGTGCAGCCCCTGGAGTGCCCCTCCCTGCCTGCTTTGCCACGGGACCAACTCAACGATTTTTAGCTGCACGTTCCACTTACCTATTTTTTCCCTCAAACTTTGCAATTTGACCGGCTCTGTTTACCCAGCCGCAGCTGGCCCCGCTCCGCCGAGGCCGGTGCTCCCGCCTCGCCCCTCGGGAGGGGCAACGGCAGGCGGGCCTGCAGGCGCTGGGAGAGGCCCCGGGCCCGCGGACCCTCCGCACACCTCCCCGGCGCTGCAGAGCCTCCCGCTTGGCCGTGACGCCTTCCTTCATCCCGCGCATTTACCACAGGCTTTCATGAGAATAAATAAAGGAAGGGATACAGCATGGAACGCCGCTGCCTCTGTCGCCCAGCCCCAGGAGAGCCGCCGGACCCGCCGCCGGCCGGTACCGGGCAGGCACCGCGCAGCCGAGCCCCGGACCGCCCCTCTGCGACACCCGCCGGGGCGAGGGCCCCGCACGCCTCCGTACTTACAGGCTTCGCCGCCGCGCCGCTCCGCGGGGCCGGGCCGGGCGCCGCCTCCTCCCCCGCCGCCGGGCCGGGGCAGCCGCTTCCGGGGCCGGAGGACGCGGCGGAACGGGGAACGCTGGGCCGCGCCGCGACCCGGAAGCACCGCTCCGGAAGTGACGCCGGTGATACGGCTGTGCGCGTGCCCGCCGGAAGGCGGAGCGGAGGGGCCGTGAGGGGCCTGGGAGCTCACCGCGCCCGCCGCAGCCCCCGGCCGCTCGGAGCCGCAGGAGCCGCCTGTGCCGCCAGTTCGCGGCGCGGCCGGACCGGGCCGGCACCGGGGGCGCACGGGGCGACCCGCCCCTGGGAGCGGACCCGCCGTGTTTGATTGCGCGACGCGTTTGAACTGCTGAAGGGTTACAGTTAGTAACAAACTTTAATAGAAACAGCCGTAAAATCTCTAAAAACATCTGAGTTTCTAACGAAGAACACTGTAGTAGTTAGAGCTGTCAGCTGTACTACTTGTTACAAATAAAGAAACAGGTTGTTTCTCCGCTGGAGGCTGCATACCGCTTTTAGTTCCAAATTCGCTATATTTTTTTATTAGAAACACCGTGGGATTTGTATTTATTTTGTGGTTTTAAATCAAACCTTACAGATAGCGCTCGGTATACAAGCATAAACAGGACACATTTAAACGAAGGTAACAACTGCAAAAGAAAGTGGTTAACTACTGGCGGCGCCTGAAGCCCCGGGAGCGTCGTGTCGTGCCGGGACAGAGCCGGGCTCCCACCCTGTGCCAGCCAAACGGGGGGTGACCAGTGCCCAGGGCTCCTTCTCCTTCAAGGTGTCTGTTCGTAGCCGTGGGGCTGTGTCATCCCTTTTCAGACCTGCCGATGCAGCCGCCTCTGCAATCTCCTGTGGAAATAATGAGACGATACCGGTTCATTCCCCGGGAAAGCCAGGATCTCGCAGTCTGCACAGCTGCACACATCGCCCAACAGCAGCCTGTGAAGAGGGTGGTGCGGGAGGACAGGGAAGAGCATCCCGCAGAGCGCTCCAAAGTGGGGATGGGCCTTCGCTGCTCTGGAGAGCAGGTAACGGCCAGCACCAGTGGCCAAGTGCAGAGCCCTTCCCCAGCAGTCATCTCCTGCTGGAATTACTTGACTCAGCTTGATAAACCAGTAGAAAAAATGACCCACAAGAGCAGGTTTCTGATATGGTGAGATGAACCAGATTCCCATGCGGCCAGATGAGCACTGGAGCTGGCACAGGGACGCACCATTCCCTTTGTTTCAGTGCCAGGCAGCCATCAGAGCTGTGACATCTCTCCTGAGAAACCTTGCCCTCTGTGCACAAACGCAAACTGATCTGTGAAATAGTCAAAATAATAGCAGGAAAAAACATCTTTGGAGTAGCATTCTTAATAAAGCTGGATGACACTAAGAACACATTTGCTCAGACCAGAAAATGGTACAGTAATCAAGATGGAAGATAATTAGAATTTGAATGAACATGCTAATTGCTTGGAGGGACAGTAAAAGCATAGTTGTGTTAGCCAGAAGTAATCCACAGCAGTTAAACGTAACCCCTGAGAGACATGGTTACGGGTTCCAAACCAAACAGATGACACCCAAGTTACAGCCCTGAGCGAAGGCACGATGATGGTGATGTCAACCGTGATTGAGAGAAGAGGCAAGTGGAAGCCACGGAGAAAGATTAAGAGCTCTGTTTTAGCTGCGCTGAGTCGGAGTTGTCAGCCATACATCCAGGAAATGTCAGAGACGAGGATGAGATTTTAGTTTTTGACGCGACTTCTTCCAACTCAAACTGTCCATCACAGGTAAAGCACACACAACAAATTAAACATCATTTTAATTGCTACCATGGCTCTTTATCACCGCGCTAAAGGTGAGAGGTCTCTGTAGCAATACTTTTGTTACACACTACTCAAAATGTGAAGAAAATTGATCAGAATTAAAGTAACTTGTATGTATTTGTGTGAGGCTGGTGTTCTACATGAGAACAGTTGGGGGGGGCAATGATCCAAAGATAACCTCGTTATAGAATGAAGTCTTAATTATTCTTGATATATATTTTTTTTTCACTTTGCATTTTTAGAAGTCGATGAATATAAGCAAAAAAGACAGATTTGAAATACAACTCTGGCTTCCTAAGCGGCACCTTGTAAAGCCCAGCTTGCTGAGCCGGCGGGTCTTCTCTGCAGCCTCTCTCCTCCTCACAGGGCTTAGCCACTCAGGGCACGGCCAGATGCACGACAACGAACAAACCGCTTCTGACCGGGCCCGGGGCCTCTCCACCACACAGCTGGGGCAAGGCCAGCCTCCCGGGAGCCCGGGAACCGATACTCCCGGACCGGGGACCGGGGACTGATACTCCCAGGCAGGCCCGGCCTCGCTGAGAGAAACCACCAGGCCTCAACCCGCTGTGTGTTACCATAGCAACGGGCGGGGCGGAGCGCCGTAACACACACACCCCCCCCCCATTACTTTCCCCGACCACCTGACCGTTCGAACGGTCCAATCACAAGTTTCTCAGCCGGCGGGGGGGCGGGAGAGCCACCTGAGTGGTCGGCGACGCCTACCCTCCGCGCGTTGCGATTGGTCACCCCACCCGCCGCTCTCAACACCCGCCCCCACTCTCCCCCCCCCCCCCAGCATCCTCCGGGAGAGCCGCCGCCGCTCGGCCCGGCGGGAGACGGACCCGTGAGGCGAGCGGCGGCGGCGGCGGCGGCGGCGGCCCCGCCTGGCGGGGAGGGCCGGGGCGGGGCGGAGGCCCCGCCCCGGCCCTCCCCGCCAGGCGGGGCCGCCGCGGGGCGTGGTACGGCGGGCTACCGCGTCCCCTTTTCGCGCGGCGGCCGCTCTCCTCCTTCACAGGGTGACACGTCCGCGGTGAGTGAGTGGCGTTGGCAGGCTGTCAATCCCTCACCGGAGCGGCCATCAAACACCATAAAACACACACGGGCACCGGGCGGCGGGGCTCATAAATTCCAGCGGGCTGAGAGATTTTTTTGCACATTGCTTTGCAAGAGAGTGTGTAATTAATTTTTTTTTTCTCTCTTTTTTTTTTTTTTAACACTTCTTTCTCCCCCCCCCCGTTATTTCCGCTCTTTTCTTTGCACAAGTTCAAACTTTTGATTGCTGCCGTTTTACCCCCTTTGCACAGACTTGGGATCATTTGTTATTTTTTTTTTTTTTTGGGGGGGGGGGAGGGCGATTAATTATTTTTTTTTCCCCTCTGTGATTGTGTTTTCTTGGCTTTTTTTTTTTTTTTTTTATGTTGCAATTTGGGGGTGGGGGTGTTCGCCTGGTTTGTTGTGGTTTTTTGCTGTTTGCCACCCTCCTAACTTCTTGAGGATTTCAAAGCGAGTGGGTTTTTTTTGTATTTTTTTTGTATTTTTTTTTTTTTTAATTTCGCTTTTTTGCCAAGAAGATTTTTGGACAAGTGGGGAAAGACATAAAAAGCAACAATAAAAATAATAATAACAATAATAATAATAATAAAAAAAAAGCTTTGGAGGAAGATTGTACCAGGAAAACTGCAAAGAAACCTTATCAACTCATTTATCCGAGCCACAAATATGATGATGATGAAAGAAGATTGTAACTAAAGAAGAGAGTGATTTACTGCACCGGGAAGGAGAAGAGAGTGGAATAAACAGCTGAGATCCGGTCAAAACACAAATACTGATTTTGTTGTTGTTTTGTTTGGCTTTTTTTTTTCTTTTTTTTTTTTTTTTTTCCTTCCTCCCCCCTTTTCCTTTCCTCGGTGTGTGTGTGCGAGAGCGCGGTCCGGACTCCGGGACTGAGACTGAGGGGGACCGCGGCCGCCCGGCGCTCTCCCTCCCGCCGCCCGCCGGCCCCGCGGCCCGGGCCGCCGCCGGAGCCATGGACGATCAGTCCCGCATGCTGCAGACCCTGGCCGGCGTCAACCTGGCCGGGCACTCGGTGCAGGGGGGCATGGCCCTGCCGCCTCCCCACGGACACGACGGGGCGGACGGCGACGGCAGGAAGCAGGACATCGGCGACATCCTCCATCAGATCATGACCATCACTGACCAAAGCCTGGATGAGGCACAAGCAAAGTTGGTTTCGTCTAATTAAACCTTGTCTTTTTTTTTTTTTTTAATTTTTATTTTTTTTTTTAATTCTCTTTTTGTGTGTGTGCGTGTGGTTTTTGTTTCTCTCCTTCCCGCTCCTCCGCGGAGACCCGGAGTCTCACCATTTGAGCAACTTCTTGGTGCCGTAGGAGAGATTACAAGCAGCCAAGGCAGAGCCAAAGTTGCTGTTGAATGTTTGTTTGTTTGGTTCGTTTGTTTTTAAATAGATAGAATAATAAATATATAGACCCGGGCGATGCTTATGCCGTCGCTCGGGAGGCTGTGGCTGGTTCCCTGCCCGTTCCCCTTGGACACCGTCCGGCGGACACCGGCCCCGCCGCCGCTGTCTGTCCGTCCCTCCGTCCGTCTGTCCCTCGCACCGCAACTTTTCCTCTTTCTTTCTTTCTTTCTTTCCTTTTCTCCGAAGTGGGCGGCAGATGAATTACAAACCTGCTGCAGGGAAGAGAAGGGGGGGTGTGTGTGGTGTGTGTGTGTGTGTGTGTGAGAAAAAACAACCCCCAAAATTTTAAAATCACAGTAAATACAAAAAAAAAAAAAAAAAACCAAACCCAAACCCCAAAGAATATTAACTCTGCAACAACCCCCCCACCCCTCTTCAAATCTCCTTAATAAATCAGTTTATAATATCGCCGGCCGGATCGTAGCGAGGACAAGGAGAAGGGGGGGTGGGGGGGTGAGGAGGAGGGGGGTTTGGGTGATTTATACCCCTCGCTCGGGCGGTATTTGCACAAAGATAATTTGGTATAAAAGAGGGAAATGAAGGGAAAAGAGAGACCCGGAGACCGGCCCACGCACCCCCCCCCCCCCCCCTTCCCCTTCATCGCCCGCCAGCCCCGCGGCCCGGGCGCCGGGAGCCACCGGCCGGTGGCTCCCGGCGCCCGGGCCGCGGGGCTGGCGGGCGATGAAGGGGAGGGGGTGTGTGTGTGTGTGTGTAAGACGCCATGTTGCTGAAAAGCCGCCTTTTTAACCGCCTTGTCCTCTCCTCTCTTTCAGAAAACACGCACTGAACTGCCACAGGATGAAACCCGCCTTGTTCAGTGTCCTCTGCGAGATCAAGGAGAAAACAGGTAAGGGCCGCCCGCGCCGCCGCCGCCGCCGCAGCCATCTTGATCCCTCCTTCCTTCCACCCGGCCGCCGCCGCCGCCGGTCCCCCCTTCGCTCGCCACCCCCCCCCCCCCCACTCCTCCTCCCCTCACGCCCGCCGGAGCGGGATGGCGGGTGCCCTGTCGGGTGGAATCCCCTTCCACCTGATTGAGGGGGGACCCGCCGACCCGCTCCGTCCCGCCGACCCGGCCTCTGAGGCTGTTTCGCTGTGAAATGGCGCGGTGAAGGGAGAATCCCCCCCCCCAGCCCCTCGGTCGCTCTCCTCACAGCCCCGGGGGGGGTGCCCCGCCAGCGCCGGCGCTTGCCTTTTTAACTGTCAGGACACTTTGCAAAAATACTTGTCAGATCTGTGTTACCTCACGTCGTTTTTATTTATTTTTTTAAAACACCACCACCACCACCCCCCCCCCGGGATGTGTTGCACGCACAATAAACTTTGTGCGGGTTTGCGCTGCCCGGGCGCGGGGGGAGCGAGGCCGAGCCCCCGTCAGCGCAGCCGGGGAGGGGACCCCCGGGGAGACCCCGGGAGGGAAGGGAAGGCCCAAGTGATGGATGCTTTGACCCCACACTCCTGCGGAGCGCGGCGGAGCTTGGGCTGCTCTTGGGCGATGATGTTTGAAATGCCAAAAATTTTCATCTCAAAAGTAGAAAAAATTATTTTTTTTTCCCCTACGTTAACGTGACACTAATAAACTCCACGGTTTTCTTAGAGGCATCTTAGGGGATTTTTTGCAATTTTTTCACATCACTTAATTTAGAGAGGATTTTTTTTTTTTTTACAGCGAAGAAAATTTGCAAAGTATTCTGCTTTGTATCATGAGAATAACATTCCTTACAATCTGGCTTTAAAAATAAATATATGCATTGGCTTGCTTTTTAGCTATATTTGATATTCAATCACAATCCCCTTAATTGCACGCTGAAAAATTAAGACTGGGTGAAAACAACAAACGTGAAATCATTGCAAATCTCAGCTGAGAAGCCTGAAAGTGCACAGTTCCCAGTAAATTACGGTGCTTTATGTCCAAGGGTTTCTTTGCTACCGGGGATCCACTTCAGTTTCTGCTGACAGCTAAGCACTAGGGTATTGACTGCGTTGTGAATATTAAGATTGATTCTGCTTTATATTGCATTATATTACCCGGGATAAGGGGAATGATCCCCCTCCTGCCCTCCCTCCCCACCGAGCGACCTTTTGCCTCGGTCAGCTCCCAACCCCTTTCCCTCCTCCTTTGCCTTGTGTTTGTTTTCTGCCTTTCCCTAAACTTTCTGCCCGTCCTGCTCCGGAGCCAGCGGAGCAACCTGCCCTCCGTGTTCAGACATTTTGCAGCAGGCAGATTTCAATTAAGGAGGCAGGCGTAGGTCCTGCGATCACTTTATTTGCAGAGGGCTTAGCCTCGCTGTTTTGAAAGGAAAGTGTAGTCAGCCACATGTCAGAGGTGAGCTGCGAAGAAAAACCCGAGTCCTTTCAGCAGCGGGGATTACTGGCAGAGGGTGTTTGGTGAGGCCACCGCCGCCTCGGAGGCGAGAGGGAACCTGACAAGAGACTCTGTGGTCTGAAACGTTTCGGGGTGTTTCGGTGATAACTTGTAAGTTGGGATCCTGCCCTTGTGCTGTGAGTAGTCGAGCCAAGTTTGCGAGTTATCTCTTTTGTGAAATCGCTGAGAACCAACAAAGAGTGAAGGCGTCCGCCTGCCCAAAGGCGAGATCCTGCCAGCCCCGGCAGCGCAGGAGGGACAGGATTAATGCAGCGGGTGATTGATGGAGATGAATCCACACCCCCACCAAAAACTCTTCCCGGAGGGGGACCTTCGCTCAGGATCTCCCAGTTGAGACGGAATGTCTGTGTAGGCTTCAGTTAGCGTGCTAAAGCAAAGAAAACGTGAAAGTAAATTCTAGCATATTTTCTGGAAGCTCTTTGCGTAGGAAACGGCTGAAACAATTCTGAACTGGAAGGGTGAACGGTCTGAGATGCAATTAAAGCAGAGGTGTCCCTCCCTCCCCCTGGTACTCCGCATTGTCTTGTGGTCTGAGCACTTAGATCTGCCTGCAACTGGGTCATGCGCCGGTATTTAATTCTTTTTAATCAGAACCAAAGTTTACCTGCTGTTGGCGGCGGGAATTGCCGTGATGGCTTTATCGCTACCTTGTTCTGTGAGCAGGACGGGAGGTGAGGAGGGAGACTGGAGCCTATACGTAAAGTGTAATAGCAGTCATGGCTGTTCTTAAATAAGTAATGCAATACTTAAGTCATTTTTATATTGAATTATGTATATTTTTATATTTTAGTAGTTTTCAGTACAGTCAGGCAGGACTTTGAGAGGCTGGTCGTGAGAGAACACGTAGAGGAATCCTCAGTTTAGGCAGAGCAACTCTGTCACTTTCCCGCAAGGGTTAATGAATGCATCACATTTTTTAAAAGCCTCTCTCTGTGTCTCGCTTAGGGTTAGGAGCTGAAGGTATTTTTTTTTTTTTCCCTGTGAGGTATTTGTCATGTACAAAGCAAATCACTGAGCTTACTGAATTTAGCCTGACATTTCTTTTTTAACATTTTAAAAAGTGCTGCATAATACATTTAAGAGCTTTACAGATATTAATAGGTATGTGCATTCTTAGAGGCAACCACAAGGTAGCATGGTTTTCATAAAGAAACTGCCACTTATTTCTTTAATTAGTTCAAAGAAAAACGATACCCAAAGTTATACTGAAGCCCCTCTAATGAAATCTGAAGATGCGCAAGTGAGAGTCGATTGACTCTTATTTTCTTGTATTTCACCCGTTCTCGGAGGTGTCACTTGGGAGTGTTAAAGTTTGTTCTCAACGTGCACTCACATCTGTTGCATACCTGTGTGACACCCTCTCCTCAGCGCCTGCCGTAGGGAGCAAAAACTGACTCGCGCCTTTGTTTTTTTTTTTTAAATAGTCCTTTTTTACTGACTAAAAATCCATCATATTTGTAATTTGATTCAGCCTACGTTAGGCCGTTGCTATACCTGAGGTACTGGTTATTCTCATGGAAATAGAAATGAACATATATTCATTCTTACAGTCTTAAAATGGTTAGGGAATTGCAATTATTTCCCAGTGGAATGACATATTATTAGGTCCCGAATTGTGTTGATAGATGATTTGGGGTTTTGTCTTTAAAAATCATTTGTATAGATAGGAACACACTTTTATAAAAATGTCGGAGTGCGTATGTGCCTACACGTATACGTGTATTTATTTCTATAAGTCCAACAGAAACAATGATAGCTGCCAACCAAACCCTAATTTACTGTCACCACAAACCCTAAATAGCATTCATTTACTAGTAAAGCCTAATGGCATACATGATGGTTTGCCAGATTTGTGGCCTTTGTGAGGCTTATAAGCAGGACTGACTTGGGAAGATCATAAAACTTAATGAACTTCTCGACTGCAGGAGGTGTCCGCAGGGGAAGAGAAAGGCCTGCTTGGCTGGTTGGGCTGCTTGAACTATTTTTTATGTCTAAAGAGAGAGGAGGAAAATGTTCATTAAGAACGTTCTCCCCTCGTGCAGAATTTTGTTTTAAAGAATGAAAAAAAAATCCAGATATGAAACCCAGACAAATAGTGACGTTAACCACGGGGTTAATTTCTTGCTGTTCCCCATGTAAGCTAAAACCTTTTATTTTTATTGCTACAACTGTAAATAGCCATACGATGCCATTCCGATGATTAAAGGGCTGTATCGTGCCCTCACTGGCTGCAGTGCTCCTTATTGATGAAAATGGCCCAACTCTTTCGGGAACGCCCCTTGTCAATACGCTGCAAAGTCTGTACCCGGGAGGTAACTGCCTGGAGAGGGACTTGCTTTTGCCTTGGCTGCTGGCAGAATTCGAACGTGTTAACCCCTTTCTTCACTGCCGTCATGTAAAAATCGAATCAGAGGACTCTTCCCTTGCATTACACAAATTGCAACTTTCCAGTGTTTGTAAACTATCGTTTAGTGCCAACATATAATAAAATACAACCCTGGCAATCCTGTGTGAACGTTAAAGGATTCAAATGGAACAATGAAATGGCACTGATAGCATACATATCTGTGTGTGTGTAGGTATGTATGTGTGTTAGCTGCTCTGTAAATATCAGCTGTGATGTTATTGTTACTCAGTTGAGCTATTTAAAATATTTATGTGCAGTCCTGTTTTTTTTTTTTCAAACTGCTAAATACATATTTTTGATTTACCCTGACTAGGTAAATAAGTAAGCGTTGTGTATTTATGTGCGTACATCTTTTCTTCAGTTTACATTTTTTAGCTTTTGTTTCCTTTCTCCTGAGTCAGTATCCAAGATTTTTCACTGAACCATTGGATACACTTTTGAATGTGGTGGTTTTTTTTTTTTTCTTTAATTGTCAGCAAATGCATTACAAACGATGACGTGCAGTAGAATGTTAGGTCATTTACACTGTCCTTTTGGCAATGACATTGCTTTTCTTCATAAATGTCCTACTAGGAAAAAATAAATTGAATAAAGTATCTTGATTGTCATTTGGTCATCTGTTACAAACACATTCATTACCAAAATTCTTTCTCTTTGGTGGGTTTCTGACATGGTATTTGTCTGGTTAAGAGAACAGGCGGCTTTGGTGATTATTTTCATTAGATAAATTCACATTACTTTGTCTTACAGAATCTGTAACTACACGGTACCCTTAGACGTTACCACTGTTAGTGCTCCTTCCTGTATTTAAATAACAGTCTTCACATTGATTACCAGGATCTGTGTTTCCATAATTTTTTTTTATTTATTTAATTTTCCCCCTCCGGAAAGGATAAATTTGGACCTACTTGTCAATACTAATTTAAGTAGGAGCAGGGATTTATTTTATTTTACAGCTATTTTTCAAGTCCTTCATTTTATTGTTGAATTTGACACATTTTCTTGCTTATCTGAAAATACTAAATTCTATGAGTTACAGTGTGGTGTGTTTTAAGATGCTTGTTGTAAGTTAAGGAATTTTTGCATTCAGAGCTAAATTATTATAATAGCATGCAGTGAATGCAGAAGAGGCCTTTTTTTTTTTTTTTTACAGGATTTAACACATTTATCAAGCTCTATTCCTACAGCTTTCAATGAAAAAGTTGTATGATACGGATATTATGCTGTCTTTTTTCAATTTAAATATTGATTTGTGTGAAACATTAATATAATGATATTTGCAGTCTACCGTAGACAAACATAAGCAGAATTAGACATACTAAATTGTTACAAATGTAACACAATATTTAAATACATAGGAAGGCTACATTAATAATTACATAGTAGAGCACACCAGGGTCCGGTTTGTGTCTGTCCTGGGTTTTGAGGCTGTTTTTCAGTCCCTGGCACGTCAGGCACAGGGGGGCTGGGTGGGTGAGCCCCGACCCCCGGAGCCCGGCTGGAGTTCTCCCGTCCCGGTATCGCTGGCAGAATCCCGTGTAGCTGTTTGTGTTCCCTGGATTGACACCCCGAGAAGGATGCTTTGTTTGTTTTCTCAGCAGTCATGTTTAATGCCATTCGCTTATCAAGGTGATCAGCATGGTTCAGATAACACATGCCTGACACAGCCTGCCTTTTTTCACCATCATGTTGACCTTTTGTCACATTTGCTTTTCTCTGGTACGCAATTCATGTCTTTAAGTATGAATGGAGTAAATAATTCACATCAATATTTAATATAAATTATTAAAGTTTCTGTCAGCTCTTATAGTTCATGCTTTTATAAAGTTGGAGTAGTTCATCAGCCAAACAGATGAATTGTGCTTCTCAGCTGGACATTAGAGCTCCTCCATAATGCTGTCTGTGCAGTGCAAGTAAACAGGGAATTAAATATGAAAGGAAATGAAGCCTGGTACTTCAGCTCTATATATTTTTCAATAATGCACATTCTTTAGGATAAATATCCATCGTAATTTATTTTGTTATTCCTGTACTATTTTTTTTTTTTTTTTCCCCCTTCATGTTGCAAACAGAACTGTAGAAAACCCCACTGACCCCGGCATTTTCTTCTACTCTTTGTTATTATCCTTCCGTGAGTGCTCCAGCCCCTTCCTGGGCTGGGGAGGGTGTACTCCTGCTGGGGGGCTTGGGCCTTGGGTTTGTTTTTTTTTTCCTTAAGGTTATTTTCTGGTTTTAAAGGTTGATGGGGAGCACTAAAAGGATGAAGTTTCAGGGTTTTTTAGTCCATGTTTATAAATTATAGTTTATATTTTGCAAAGTGACCTGTGATTGAAAGTAGATTCTGAAAATATTTTTTAAAGAGGAAACGGTCTGCCCTCTGATCGTACCAGCTGTAATGTGTTTATGGCTTCAAGAATTGCATAAAAATAGCATGTTTTGCGTAAAAGCATACAGTAAAAATCATTATGCGCTTACTTTAATTTTGTTCTATTTTAGGTATTTTACTTCAAATTCTTTTGTTAGCCATCAGTTCAATGCATGTTGCACAGTCACATGCACTTGTAACAATATATGAATCACTTGGTATCACGCGTCCTACAAATCCATCACTTGGGAAGGGGGGTGGGTTTGTATCCTGTGTTTACAGGTCAAAACCTTTTGCTATACTTAAGTCATGCATCAACATTTAAAGCTAATCCCTCATTCCTCATTGTCCAGCAGGTGGCTTTTTCATATATTATTTAATTTATAATTATTTATTGTGAGTGGAAAATGGAATTTAATATTATTATCCTGATTGCTTTTTTTAGAAGAACACCGGTTTTTCAGTCCATCCTGTTGTATGTGATAGGGTCAACGAAAGCATCTAGAGATCTTCAAGTACACAATCTAAATTAAGATTCTAAACAGGCTTTACAGATGCTGGTAACTTTGGCAATTATCATTTTGTTTGGTGAACAGTAGTAAAACAGTGTGCGGTAAAAGTGTTTAGAGAGAGAGGATAAATAAATTGAACAGTTTTGCAATGCAAAGTGGTTTGTGGTGTTTTTGAGGATTTCTTGGCTCTTGCTTAACTGCTATTGTGAAGCCTGGAGCAGATTTTCCCATTGCTAATGCCCTAGAAGTATTAATTCACTTTGATATGCTAATTAGAGGGCATTATGCAAGAAATGAGATTAAGTGGCAGCATGAAGCCATTTGCCTGTCAGTAAATTGAGAGCTTTAGCATCAGGAGGAGCTTTGTTTTTTCTGAGTTTCTCTTGGTTTTGCATATAAATAAAATTGATTGAAAGGTCTAGAGAAGCTTCTAGAACATTGGTGGTTCTTTTTCTCCTTCTATGATTATTTAAACTTCATGTTAAAGCCTTTCTCTGAATATTAATTGATCTAATGGGAGATACTGAACATGAAGAATTTCATTGTATTCTCAGTTACTGTATCTTAACAAAAGGAAAGTATTAGAATTCTTTGTGTCATCTGATTTTTGTGGTATTATTTTAGCTATATCTTACAGCTTTGTATTCTAACCTCTCTGACTGCTCTCGCTCCTGCGCTGAGAACTGGATCTGCGTGGAGGTATTTTTGCCAGTTCTGCTGGTTTCGGGACTGGGATAACGAGGGCCCGACCAGCTGAAGTCAGATGCTCGGCTCGGATTCTTGGCCGGTGGGGCCTTGGACATTTATCACCCCCACTCACTCACGGCATTTCCCACCGTTTCTTATGTAAATCACACGTATATTTTCCTTCATGTAGGAAGGAAGGGTTGTAATATTGACCATAGATTTTATTCAACTGCCAGAAACTGTGTTAAAGTAACATTAAGGGATTGACTTACAGTCATAAGAGCGAGGAAATTTGGAGTTAATAGTTAAACTCTGCCCTTAATTCAACTCATTGAACCTATTTATTAGAGCATATATGATACGTAGGATCACTGTGCTGAGACCTCTGCAGTATTAGGACGCTCCAGGATGTTTCAAAGACGAGAGGTTCTGATTTAGTTCAAATTTTCCTGGTGTGGTTTTTTTTTGGGGGGTGTATGTGGTTTTTAGTCAGCCTCGGAGTTGCTTTACTACAGTTTTGTGGTTAGTTTTCTTTTTATAATACTGTTTAAAAATATCAGAGAAGTAATTCTGGAAATTGAAAAAAAAATTTATCAAAAAATAAAGGCAAAGCAAAACCGACCCAAGCCTCTCTAGTCCTCTTTGCCTGAGTGCCTGCAGAATGTTTGCTGTTTGTGTGCCCATCTCCTCCACAGATCCTTGTCGCAAAGTCAATCAGGGGAGTAGTGCCGGAGTGACAGTGCTTGTTATGAGCCCCAATAGTTATTTAAAAGAAAGGAAAAAGGATAAAAAAATGCCCCAGAGCTCCGTGCGGGGGCTGTTCATGCTAGATGCACATGCTCTCCCTGATCCTGGCAGCTGAAGTCTATCACTGTTGGGAAATTTTTAACATGAACCACATAAGACACAAACCACCGCGGTTTCCTCGAAGCCACAGGGGTTTTCACGTTAGCGCAGGACAACTGGCACGTGCGCTGCGGGTCCCTGCCCGCTCTCCCCTGCCCCCGGCACCCGCGGGAGCTGCAAGCCCTCTCCATCCGCCCTCCCCGCTCTTCCTCAACAAAGGGGCCGTAGCGCCGTTTTCATTTCAAGCACGACGTCCCTGCTTGGCCTTGGTTCCCCAGACCTGCTGAACCCGTCGGCCCAAAGAGTCCCATCAAAACCAGCATCTGAAACTGCAAAATCAGTTCTTCTCCCAGAAAGCAAAGGACAGTGCTCTGGGCTCCAGCTGCTCACTCCGAGTTTCACATTCTTGAACAAAAGCCCTAGATACCGAAAGTATTCTGTGGCCAACCTTAACTTTCTCAGTACCCGTAGGCCCCGGTGGCGGTGGCTGGGGAGACGAGGGTGCTGGAGCTGAAAGCCTGGCAGTCCTGGCTTTGAATCCTGATGATGATTTGGGAAGAAAAAGCCTTCCTCCCGCCCCAATGAGGAGGGATGTGGTGACCCCGGTGGGGGCAGACCCGGGGCTCGGCCACCGAAGGGAATGCAAGAGCTCACTTTTCCCATCTTTAAAATGGGAATATTCTCCATCAGATTTTTCGGTGAAGATTGTGTCAAGTTGGTGCTATGTGTTGAAAAGGAATAATTTTATCAAGTATTTGGTATAATTAAAACTGTTACATAAGTAATCTCTTAGCACTTAGTGTGCACTTCATTCCAGTCCCGGTGAGCCTAAGTGGAGTCTCACCTCCTGGAGATGAAGAGATTAGGCTTTCCTTAGACTTCTCCTTTTCTTGGCTTTAATTAGGAATGTTTGGTGTTTTAATTGATGGTTAGACCTCTCGCGGAAGGGCATGGGGGTTCTCTGGCTGGGTGGTTAGTTTGGTTAGTACAGAGAGAGACTGTTTGCTCGCTGTAGATGGGGATCGCTGCTCTCTTCAGGGATAGCTGTTCACAGGCAGCATGGCACACTTGAAAGGGTATTTAAAGCAGGCTTTCATATATTTGTTGATTAAAGAAGGAAGTGTGCTTTTAGTGAGGTTTGTAATTACAGAACACCCAAATGTTTGCTTATTTTCTTTCATGGTAGATCCTGGTAGCATGATTGACTGTCACTAGTAAGAACAAGTTACACTAGATTGTGCAATGATTCTTATTTGACTTCAAGGATGTATTTATTACCATTTTTGAACAAATTATACTAACATGAAAAGTTGTGGAAATGATTGTGCACTAGATAAGGTGATACATTACAGGAGTGGTTGGGTTTATGGAGCTTTATGCTGAGGTTTTCTCAGAAATTATAGCACAGTCCTGTCACTATAAAACCCGGTGATACAGTTGGTAATAACATGCAGTGGAGGTATTTTTAGGATTTCACTTGTTATTCAAATAGAGTGGGAACTGTCAGTTTTCCTACCTCGTATTTCTTCCCTTTGTTGCACTGGGTGGGGAGGGGAGCGGGGAAGGAGAGCCCGGGGACGGGGGAGCGGGCACTGGGCTGGGGGGTCCCGCAGCCCTGCCGGGTCCCGCGGTGCCACCGGGGCGGGGGCTGCCGAGGTTTGGGCACCGCGGGTGCTCCCTGGGCGCCCGGTGCTCGTGCGGGACAGCAGGGGAAATTTTGCCTTCCATACGCAGCTGTGGATTTTTTTTGTGGATTATTTTTTACTTCCTCTCCACTTGTTAGGGCAGTGACGTGATATCGATATGGAGCTTGGGAACTTATTGACTTGTTGGTTCTTGACCTTTTGACTGTGACCAAGTATAGAAATTGAATGTCTGAAAATTAAATGATAGACTCTATATACATAAATTCTTGGATGTCAGTGTATTACATGAACTAATTTCGGTTTACCTAAATTTATGGCATTTTGTGTTCAATAAAGGAAATATTTCTTCCTTTCAATATACTGAGAGTCTAATAATATTGTAGTTGCTAGCACTAAACAAATCAATTTCCTTTTACTGACTGATTATCATAACAGCTGCTGCTTAATCACCGGGACTGTTACGTAACTTTTAAATCTGTAATATTTTGGAGAGGAACGAGCACCATCGTCTTGCCACGTAGCGATGTAATGCCATCGGTGCTGAACCGTACGACTGCCTTCCGCAGGGCTCCAGACTCAAGTTCTCATTTAGTTTAGTAATATTTAATGGGCCATGCGCACTTGAGCAAACTGCCTCCTTGAAAGGAAACCCGAAATAACACTCAGCCCGCGGCCTGTTGGCCCTGAAACAAAAAATGGGCAGTTGTTTTTCCGCCCTAAAAGCGTAGCACGGTGGGGCCTGATGAAAATGCCGAGCGTCGGCCTCTAACGTCTGATGAAATTAGCTCGTTGCTCTGCACGTGCAGACGGGGAGGGCGGCGATCCCGGCTTTGTGGCTGGGAGCGAGACTCGGGCCTCCAAACCGGGGCGAGGGAGCTGGGAATATTGTTCTCTCCGAGTGCCGCAATAAGGCTGTGGTCAGCGCTAATGTAAATATTTGTACAACAGCCATGTTCTACAGACTCCGATTTAATGGTAAAAATCTGCCCTGAACGCCTGGGTAAATATATGCTGAAGAACAGAAGCCCATTCACTGCAGAAACAATTGCCTTTAGCTTCTTTGTTGTGGAAGTGGCCCCCAGTGATGCGCTGGAGGCCGGAGCGCGGCGGAGCGCGGCGGCCGCGGCTCCCTGGCAGTGCCCGCCGCGGCGCGGGGGATGGCCGGGCGCGGGGAGCCCGCCTCGCACCCCGCTCCTCCCGCGCACCGCGAGGGGAACTTGTCAATGGAAGAAAAAGAACTGTAATCGCACATTTACATATGCTCCTAATTGTTGATTTGGGGATTTTCTATGAATATAGCTTCACAAAACAGATGCTGTTTAAGAAAAGGGGGAACATAATTTTGTGGGCAATGAATTAAGTGTTTTTGTGGCCCTCTCATCCGTAGCTAGGAGCAGTTTGTGGACCGCGTCTGTGAACGCCGCTCATAATTGTTTTTCACACATAAGTTATGCAAATGAGCTTTTATGGCAACTGGCATAACAATTAGCATCCTCCAGCAATATTTTAGCAGGTTAATTGCAAAATTTCTAAATTGTACATCTGACTTGTTAATTAGGCATGACAGAGGTGGTAAAATAGTTATCTTCAGGCAGTGGCAGCCAGGAGCTGCTTGAAATGCAAAGAGCAAGGATTGATTGGATTTGAGGGTTACAATTGTGGGAGCACTGCTGTTGTCAAGTGCCGCTGAGCAGCTCTGCTCCAGCGGCTGCCTCAGAGCGAGAGCCGCGGCGTCGCTGAGAGCATCCTGCCATTTACAAATCTGCTTTATTTAACTCTCCAACTCTCCAAATCCCGTCTGTGGGAAGCGCCCGGCTCCTGCCTCTTCCTCCACCTCGGGCCCACGCGAAGGGGCAAACCATGGACCTGAAGTCGGAATTTTGATTTTATTTACAAATATGCCTGAAAGTTTAGCTGCTGGCAGGGATCGACACATACTTTTTTTTTTTTTTTTTTTTTTTGAACCCTGGTAAAAATGCTGTGACCCATCCCCACGTCTGCTGAGAATTCTGCCTCACTTTCCTTAAATTGCAACCTTTGCTGCCTGATATTTTAATATGATGTTGATTACATTTTACAAGCTTTACTTACTCAGCTTATTTCTCTTAAATCCTTGCTTTCAAATACCTTTGTGTGTCTTATAATATTAATCGTATTAAAATACAAAAAAACATGATATTTGCAATAATCCATTTTTAGGCTCTCAGAGGTATGTCTGAATGATTAAAAAAAGATTGTAACATGAAAGTCTTCACACTGGCAACGTGTTCAAAACAGCTTTCCCCCAGTACTGCCTGTAACAGACAATAATGTATTCCAGCAGAGGTACAGTCTGCTTGAATCACACTAACACAATTTTCCACCCCAGTATGTTCTAAATACATTTTACTCTCTCTGGCTGCTGATTTTGATATAAAATGCAGATTTCTGGGCTATTTTAATATTTAATAAGTTAAAGGGTGATAATAAACAGAAAAAAAGCGCCACTGAACAAGTACCTTTGGGAGAGAGAGGAGTCATCCAGCCTGCGGAGAGCTTTGTTTGCTTGGACCATTTGTCTCTAGTTTGCTGCTGGACTGTGTGTTCTGTGCCTTAAATAAAGTCAATGAAATTTTAGTGCATATGTAGTATCCGTGAGCAAAAAGAAAATCACCTTAAGCACACGTGAAATTTCATGTCCTCTCTTTTCTCTATATGCATTCTCTTGATTTAACCACACGGTTTTTAAAATTGGGATGTTATATTTTCATTTAAAAAGTAAATGTTCCTGCATGCATAACTGTTCTAATATTTTACATTTTCTTGTGACATGTGTATATGGAGTAAGTGCCATTTATGATATGTTGTCATCAATAATTTTGTCACAGAGAATAAAAGCCTTTAAACTCATCCACCCACTGGAACGTTTTATCATATTTATATTAAGAGATATGAAATTAGCAGAACAATTGAGCTCTTTGTATGTGGGAGATGCAAATGTAACTGAATATTTACCTTTAATGAAGGGCAGCATAAATATCTCAGTATCAATAAATTATATGCAGTAGGAGAATATTCCATAGACACCTAATAAATAGTTCCTTTTTTTTCCCCCTAGATTCCTGAACCGCATTACCTTTTAGGGTAGTTTAATTTACAACCAACAGCGAAATTAAATATTGGTTAACTTTTTGAAACTATCTGTTGCAATTGGAAAATACTGTTTTTTGGCTAGAACTAAAGCGCGTTTCCAAATCATTACATTTACTGATTAAACGCTCAACAGTATTCAACAGTTTAAGGAAGAGTTTACTATAGGAATGCTCCAGCAGGTAATGTTTGGAATGGAGTAACCATTCTAATGAGGTTGATGGAGAGGGAGGTTTCAGCAGGGAAGGTTTCAGGTGTGTTACGGCTTTTGTCTTGTCACCCCCTGTGTCTGTAGCACCAGAGAGAAGTTGCAGGGAGAGCTCGTCTCGTTTGAGACAATGAGAAACTCCGCAATAAGTGTGAGAGGGAAAGGCAGGACCAGAAAGCGTTGTGTGTCCTCCCTGGTAAGTAAATATACTCCACGGTTTAAATGTACATCACATTTTAACTGTCCTAATATTGATCATCCTATAGAGGAATTATATTGAAGTCTACTAGTTATTAGTGTAAAGAGGGTCAGATGCAGAGACTGGTACAAAGCAAGTGCTCTCATGGTAATGATGCTGCTATTTATAGATCCCCATTTCATTAGTTGCAGAGTTTCAGGGAAGAGATTTTCTCTAGGGGAAATGGATACTTGAAGTTCATTTTCTTCCTGATGCACATTAAGGCAGAAACGTGAACAACCTTCTGTAGGACACAGGATTGCAGGCTTGGTTTGACCATTTTCCCTACATGTGCCTGTAGTTGTGTGTGTCAAATCCCTGCCTGCTCCTCAGCCGGCCTTCATTTCCAAATACCTTTCACAGTATTTTTGTCACGAGAAGGATTTTTTTTTTTTCTCTCCCTAAAGGAATTTTATTTTTTAAAGGGTGCCATGCCAGTAAACTGAGTACTGTTAAAATGTTTTGCTTTATAAACTGAACCCATCTGGATCACCTGACTGAAGCTGTCACGCACTACAGCCTGTTTACACAGTGCCCAGGAAATACAGTCTCAGTTAATCAAAACAGGTCTGTGTGTGCTGATATTTACTAATAAATACGAAAATTTCTTTGAGTATCTCAAAACACGATTGTTTAAACATACTTAGTTCAATCCTGTGAAATTCAGATGATCAAGGCTCCATATAATTTTTGTGTGCTTGTATTTCTAGCGCTTTCCTTCTTGGAATTCTTGACATCTTGAGTTATTTTTTTTTTCCTTTAAGAGAATATTTACTTAGTTAGTATTCACTTAATTAGAACTGACTGTTTAATGTTTTCTGGGAGGGTATTTATGGTATTTTCTTTGCCATATTTGCATTCCAGAAATTAAGTCCCCATGCCATTATTCGGCAAGGCTTTCATACATTAGAATGATGAATTGAAAGCAGAAATGGGAAAAAGACTGCAATGCAATGAAAATTTAATCAGCGTCTTCTGCTGCTTTAATAAGGCAAATAATTCTTATTGGCCGCTGCGTTAAGGTTTCTAATATTTAATTCATAACAAACCTTGCATTATTCTGCAGCAGCATCGACAGCTCCACTTTGCTGCCTGCCAACAGGCAACCATAAAAACTTAAAAGCAGATGTAAATGTCTGAAACAAGGAGAATGATTGGATCTAAAGCGGTCAGAAAAAATCAACAATATTGCCAGAGAGTTTGATAAATCTTTACACACACTTTAGCAATGTACAAATGATATTAATTAAACTCATTAAACGTGTTGATTTTAAGGGTTTGGGGTAACTTTCTTGAAACGTGCCATTTTTTTTAGTTCCTGCCGGCCCCTGGACGGAAGCGGCTGCAGCGCCAGCAGCGTGAGGGTGCTCAGCGCCAGGCGGCTTGAGTGATATTATAATTCTGGAAGATTCAGTTCATTTTCATATTTAGGGTATTTGTTACACTGCAGCGGTAAAATTGTTGTCATTTGTCTTATGTGTGCGTCTAACGCTGGAATTAAGCAAAAGAGCCAGAGCTCGTCCTCCCGGTGCGATTTCAGCCCTCTCCTCCCAGCGGTGTCGTTAATTGATTAAAAAACCCCGCGCTCGGAAGAGCCCGTGTTAGTTTTCAGGTCTCGTCCTAACGCCTTTTTGTGCCGGGGAGGGCGGTTTGGGGAGCGACGGTGCAGTCTCCGCGGCGGGGCCGTGCGGGGGGCGCGGGGCCGTGTCGGCGGTGTCACCGCCGCGGTGGCGGGTGCTGGTGCGGCGGCGGCGGTGGCACCCGGCCAAGGGAAGGTGCGGGCTCTTGTTACAGCGAGGGGCTGCGCCTGTTCTCATTTCTTCTTGAAATGGCTTAATTGGTGTCAGCACCCCAGGGATAAAGGCCTCTAACACTGAAATCCACACGATTCACCCTGTCTATGCTCAGTGTAGGGAAACTGGTAACAACTGGTGGTGAATGAGGAGTGAACGGTGCTGTAACAATACTCGATGATGTTTGGGATGACAGAAATTAATACGCACTTGCTTGAAGAAAGCAATGATTAATGGCAGTGAGCAAGGGAATGCTGTCCCTCCTTTAACTCCACTTTGATGGGGATTGAAAAGCAAAAGGCTGTTTTCATTCTCTCTCGAAAGCAGAGGTCACCCAGAGTACATTACAGCAATTTTTCCTCTCTGTTTTTTATTTCATAAATATTATGATAAGCATAGATTAGATTTTTTTTTCTTTTTTTTTTTTTTTCACGGAGGCTTAAAAGGATATTTTGTGTCTGTTTGCTGTTTATGCTCAACAAAGAAATCTGATTTCTTCCATTTTCGTGTTAGATCGTTTTACTTTGCGGTGGAATAATTAGTATAATTAAGGATTTTAAAAGCTCACCACTGTGTTAGATTTTCTCAGGTTTTTGCAGTTGGAATTTCATGGTCTTCATTTCCAAAGTGCTGACAGGTCCGAATGAGGCAAGGAGTGTTGCCGAGAAAAGAAAAAAAAAAAAGGTTAAAAATCCAAGATTCCTCATTGAATTTTTGATGTAAATATATTTTGCAAGATCCTCGCGCTTGTCAGCGGCTTTCTAAGCTATTTGATAAAGAATCTTTATTCTACAAGAAGACTGAAATAACACAACAGTGCTTTGGATAATGAATTCTTCATCTAAGCAGAACTTTAAAACAAAGTACAATGTTGGCATTTTTTTCTTTGAGTGAGAGGGCTGATACATCTTTGGGATCCGACAGGAAGACATAAATTAATAGAGTTCTGGAGATCGGTTTCTCATTAATAATCCATTTTGTCATGGTTCTTGGCATTGTCAGCCTGGGAGCTGGTTCGTATTTTGCTAAAGGATAAAAGCACATGATGTCTTAAGGCACAACATACGGAGAAGGAGTTTATCATCTTTTGGAAAAACTATCTCTGAAAAAATAGATTGTTTTGCAGGAAATAAATGTCAATTTTGAGTTTTATGCATTTTTAATCTTCAAAAAGGTTTTTTAATGTATACAGTTGCAAAAATAGAATGCTGGGTTGGAGGAGGTTGTTTCCAACAGCCATTGCTTTGCCTTTGTCCTCTCCTCTGTTTTGGGGTTTGATTTTTTAGAAATTGCAATGGATCTCAGAGCTTTAACGCTGCCTTTTTAGGCTCTGTGGCAGATTGTGTCCAGTTTAAAATGTATAATTGAAAAAAAAAAAAAGATGTTTTTTCTTTTGAGTGGGTAAACAGAAAACCTTTGTTACGCTCGCGCTTTCCTACAAATGTGGGACGTACTCAAAAGACCAATATATATTTCCCCAGTATTTCCAGAACGGAAAAGGTTGCTTTTTCATGAGTATGACGACATAAATTGCAGTCATTTACCCTTTTGAAGTCTTAAATTTGGTATTTTATATATCTTAGGGTAGTGGCAGCCTGGCAAACAGTGTGAGCACTTAAAAAGTGTTGAGCTTGTGCTGTCATCCCAAATAGGGAAGAAGGGAGACCTGATTTAGTTGCGTGCCCTTTATTTTATACACTGAAGAGTGACATAATGCAGATCTCTCAGAACCTGTCATGCTTTTGGGAAGGAAAAAAAGGAGAGGAAAAAAAGACAGCAGTAGCCCAGAGAGCTTAGTTGTAAGATTTAACTGGGCTCAAGCATTCGTAATTTGGTCCAAGGTAAAGGGTGTGTTGAGAAAGGCATGGCGGGAGGGAGCGGTTCTGGGGAGGGGGCTGGGGGAGCCGGGAATAGCGGGAAGGAAGCTCTTGATGTCTGGAACCACACCGTGGACCCGACCTGCCCGTGGTGGAGCATCTCCACGCAGGAGGGGATGCAGCGGCACCTCGTCGGTGTGTTGGTTGGCAGAGTCGTGGTGGGGAGGAGAGTCTCTGGTGTAACCAGAGGATCCCGGCTGGGCACGGGGTGTTCCCGGCGCAGAGCACCTTGGTGCCGTCCCACCGCCTGGCGCATCACGGCGGGGACAACCCACAGGGCAGATGGGGAAACTTCGTGTTGGGTGCCTGCCAGGGTCCTCAGTGATTCAGCTTTGTTTTGATGATCTTTGAACCTCCATGAGCTTCATATTCACTGTTAAGGAAAGAGCAGAACAGATAAAAGCGTTGATGCATCTTCCCGGCGTGTCCTGGTGGGTAGAGGGGAGGTGAGGGCTGGCTCACCCTCTGGCTGCTCAGACCTGCCGGGGGAGGCAGCAGCATTTGACACTTGCCGCAGCTCGAAGCGCAGCGTTTACTTCATCAGCAGGAATATACAACCCTTTACAGCTCGCTTTTTTGCCCGAAAACAGGGAAGGTTTGAATTATGAAGATTTAGAACATGCTTCCGTACACGGAGTTGCAAAGGACATTTGTCTCAGCACATTGTAGTGAAATTTTAAAGAGCAGGTTTTGACAGGAGACATTTTGCTGACACAGAATATTTTGTTCACTTCTGACTCTCAAATAAGTGCTACTTCTGTCATAATGATTGATTTATATTCGTTTTAGACCATACATTTTACATCCTCTCTTTTAGTGCTTATGGCTACACAGCTTCAGAATAGCACAGTTTTAAAACTGTTATGAGCATGGCATCCCATTTCACATTCCACTAATAAAAAAATTGGTTGTAACGGGTTGTAGGTATGTTGTGGTATGGTATATTTAGAATAAAATACTAATTTTTGTTATCTCCTGGAAAAAGAAAAGTTTGAAGTGAAGATTCCTGTTAAGAAATCGGTACAGAGTTGTAATTTAAATTATTCCTAGTAACAGAGCCTTGAAAGGCGCAGTGACCTGGAGAATGCTGTTCCCACGGCTCCTGTTATAGGTGCTGTGAAATTAAGTGCTGAGCATCTTCCCCATCCCTGTGGTGTGTTGGGAGCCGCTGGCACTCAGGGAAGCGCCGGGATCCTCCCAGGTCCGGATCCATCCCTTCGTCACCGCTGGAAGTCTCAGCCTGGGGGCGGATGCTCTGCCTTTCCATCAGCCCAGTTGCTGCCGGAGGAGAGTCCAAGCACATTTCAGCACATAAATACTTCAGGGGGAAAAATGCCGAAGCCTTTGCTATAAGTTTTGTTTGAGACTTGTTCTCCAGGTGGCAAAATCGCTCCCACCGGAGCAGGGCCCTCGCGGGGGTGCCGTGGTTTGGGGCAGAAGAGGCTGGTTTGTGCCCTGGTGTGTCTCGGAGCACGGAGAGGCTCTGCCTTCCCTCGGCCATGGGGGTTGTGCTCTGTGTCCAGGGACCTTCACGCTGCGGTGGTGGCTTTTAGCTTTTGGTGACACAACTGGTGTCGCAGCCTGGGCTTTTCCTTCAAAATCAATGCTCATGCACATCTTATTGTGGAATTATAGTACTTATCCTTCCCATCTTTAAAAAATAGGAACATATCACAGAGCGCAGACGTGTAATAAAATGACCTTGGTCTGAGCCCTTCTCTGGCCAGGAAACACAACGCTGTGTCCTCTGAGCTGGTGAAGAACAAGCAGTGTGGAAAGGGTCAAATTCAGCTGCCTGTGGCTTTGCTGCAAATATATATATATAGAGAGAGAGATATTTAATTCCTAGCGAACGAAGAAACTAATGTTCAAGCAGGGCTTCAGGAAAAAAGGGCTTCCAAGATGATACAGATTTTGGAAATATTTGACAATGTTAGCAACATCAACTACTGACAAAAAACCCTCTCTCCAGAAAATCTTTCACAGTTGTGCCAAGAAAAGCAGCTTCGATGGAACATTTTCATAAACTATCATCAGTTATGCAGCAGCAGCTTCACAAATCAGAAATGATATCTTCAGGCACTGCTGTCAAGTGTTATTCAAATAATACCAGCCTCACATTTGAATAACAGCAGACATTTTGAATTAATTAATCAGATGAGATAGTCTAGGCCTTTTCTCATTAGTCTCTGGGTCAGGCATGGGAAGATATATGCGTTGGTGATGATATACTTGTCTTTAATCGTGATTTATGAAGATTTAGGATTGTGTGTGATTTGTCAAAGGTTCTGGGAAAAGGCTGGTGCATATTTCATTACCTAATCTGAGATTGATTTCGTGATGCTGAGAGATATAACCCTATTGTTCGGGTGTGTGGGAAGCGCAGGTAGACACGGCATCCCAGGGTTTTACTGGCTTATCTTTGCGACTGTCAAACAATGCTGTAAACTTTTACTGCCAGCAGTTAACAATTCCTGCTTTAATTATAGGCAAATTCTTCATTCTGTCCAAAGGGGAAGCTTCCGTAGTTATTTAGTTAAAAAGCATAACAGACCTTATAACTATGACCCAGTGTAAATCATGGACAAAGTTGGCAAATTTCATGGCTTGGTCATGGTGAAAATATAAAATTTCATGGTTTGTCACAGATTAATAGAAAAATCCTATTAAAACTGTGCAAATAACAGAACAACAAGTTAGGTGGAGATCCTTACATGGCACCTTCCTACTCACAGGATTTATTTTTGGTTGAAATCGCTACTAACGACACAAGGCCCCTCTGCACGTCTTTCTTGGCTGCACTGTTTTCTATTCAGTTTAATTAGTATTTGTTGTTTGGTTTGGACTGAATAATTATCGTGCGATTGTTTTGAAGCATTATTTACATAAGAAAGCATGTGTTCCATTGCTTCTGCAGTGAAAGGAGGCTTGAAAATGAAATATCTGAATACAAATTGTGTATTTTTTTTAAATCATACAAATTGCTATATCTAATAATTCATCACTAATCAGGCCCTTCTGCACTGGCACAAGGTCCGGCAGCGCCGCAGGGTCCCGAAGAAGAGCCGGTCGCTGCCCCGTGTGCCGCCGGGACCGTGCTGGGTCCTGCCCTCGTCCTCTAGATCAGCAGAGCGTGGACGAGCCTCCAGTTCTCTGCTAATCACCCACATTCTTCTTTTTAATCAAAAAGTTCATGTCTTTTGCTGTTCTTGGTGCAATTTTGCAGCCCATCTATCGTGGCCGCGTGGCTCCGGTGATGCTCCGTGTCCGCACAGGACACAGCGGCCGCCCTTGTCCCACGCAGCTGTTAGTCCTCCTGCGCTGACCGAAGGCCGGTGCAGGGAAGCTGGAATATACGGGGATTACACTATTTCCTTGTTTGCTAATTTGATTGTATCCAGAATTTTGATCGGTGACACAGGGATTTGGATCTAGGCCAAGGCACTCCAAACACACTGAGCTCTTCCAATGGATCCTCTTCTAGAGGGAGTAGTTTGTTGCTGAAGTGGCCAATTCAGGAAGAAAATGGCATTTGTTCTACATTGGACTAATGATAAAAAAGAATCAAAGTCTCAGAATAAGGACTTTTCAGAATGACATCAAAATAGTCATCGCTAATAGCAGTCAGTAAAAGCTTTGTATCTTAAGTAGCCCAGAATTTCACATATGAAACTTATTTAAAAAATGAGTTTGTGCTATTTTCATATGAGTCTTTCCTTCACATATGTAAGGTCTAGAAGTACATTTTTAAGGGAAGGATGGAATGGTTCAAATAGGCACGTGATTCTGAAATCTCGGCCTTTATGGGAGACAAAATGAAGAGTCTTGGCAAAAAGGAAAAATGCCACAACGTGAGAAATAAGTCCATGATTCCTATTAAAGAAAACTGCATCAACGAGTATTGTTTTATATCAAGTTTCACAATTACCTGTTGTCAGGTCGTCTGCATCAAGGACTTCATCTGTACTCTAACCAACGGCCATGGACAGGGAGTAATTAAAAGAACAGCTAATGACAGCGTAGATAATAATTTTTCTTTTTTCCCCCTCCACAGATAGTCATAAAATATAGAAGGGAAGAAAAAAAAATGTTTTGGATTATTGATTAGTGTTTTGCTAATAAGAAATTAAATTTATCGACCACTGCCGTGATGCAGCTTTGCTTTCCCGTGAGCTGTCGGCAGCTCCAGGCCGGCGCTGTCAGAGCCTGCCTCCGGAGCAGGGCGCTTAACCCCGTTACTCAGGTCATTTCTCTCCTTTTGTGTAGAGGTCAACAAAAAAGAATTGTTTCCTTAAGTCGACTTTCACAGCTTTCATTTTAAAAATAAAAAAAATGCACCAAATTCTAACCACGTCACAATGCACAGATGTTGTGTCTGAAGATGGGAACCTCTGTCAGGTGAGATGATGTTCTGGTGATCAATATTATGCATAAGCTCCTGTAAATATTTTTGTTAATAGAAGTTACATGGACACAACTGAGACAGCATCTTCCTGGGGCCATGCTGACACGCAGGCTTTCAGTGTCGCTGTGCTGCACCTGAAGGAAGCGTGTCCTGTTCCCTCGAATCGGGGCTGTAGTTCGCTTTAGAAGGATAAATACACGTTATACTTTGTACATGGATGCAACAGATTAGCACTGTTCTTCAAAAACAAAAGAGGAGGCAGGGAGTGCCTTCCATGGAGAAAACATTCATTTCCAAGGGTTTTTGGATAGGAGGATCTCCTTTTGAAGACAGTGAGCATGGCCCTCCCGTGGTGTCCAGTGACCACCATGTCATGGAGCTCTTGTAGATGATGCACCAATGCGTCCGTCTTCAGGGGACCGTTAGGCTTAGTTTGGTGGCCTCAGCAAAACTCTACTTCTTGGCTCAAATCATGAGTCCACCTCATCTATTTGACCGTTGTGTTTAGGTCAGCTTTCAAAGTGAAAATGGCTCCTGGGGCTCTGAACCCCAGTAATCCAGGTGCTCCCAATACACACATGCCCAGCTCCACGAGTGCCTGACTCTGGGGGCTTGTTCATGCCAGGTGGGTCCAGACTGGGACCATCACCAGCGGGGAGATGGTCTGCACCTCCTCGGCCCCAGCTGGGAAAGGTGGCCCTCGCCCAGGGGCTCCCATGGGGGCGGCTCGGGGAGGGAGGCACCAGGAGCTGCAAGGTGACGGTGCCTCGTCCTGCTCTTCTGCCCCAGCTCACAGAAGCTCCAGCCCTGAACGCTGGGTGCCATTCCCAGCTCTTCTCCTTGTGCTGCCCCTGCCAGTGGGCAACATTTCACAGGAATAGCGAGGTGGGGTGGGTCTGGCATCCTGCATCCGGGGCAGGGTGCAGGGATGCCTGCTCAGGGCTAATTTAGGAAATTCCTTGAGTTTTCCAGCGTTGCCAGTCAGCGCGGAGCATCTCCTGTGCAGGAATTACTAAATACCGAGCCTATGGTTCTGTATGGCCTTTGGGAAGATGATAGCTGGTTTTCTGTGTGACTGTTCGCTCTGTTCGCGGTGCTTTTCTACACTTAAGAGTGCAGAGTGCAGTGCAGTCTCAGTACAAACATATACTTCTGTATATTAAGCATGTGCATTAATATATTATTATTACTTGGACTAATAACAAATAGTAGTCAGTCAGTGAGATAAAAAAGGACAGAGTTCAATAGTAATTCTCAGACAGCTTAGCAATTACCCAGACAGCTTGCAGTCAGAAAAGCTGTTCAAATCTAGGATTATGAACTCCACTGATGGCAGCTCTACTGGGTGGAGTTTTAAAAGACTGTGACTATGTTTGCAAGTAATTGCAAGACTCCTTCCCAGCACTCCTCCTGATGAACTTCTCTTTTACAAGCCAGAACCAACGACCGTAAAAAAACCCTCCAAAAGCCAGTAGGCTGGTTTCCAGAAGCAGTCAAAATTATTTTTAAGTGTGTATTTTCTGTATCGGAAAGATGTCTGGGCTTGCAAGCATCTTGGAGATTTTTCATCCTTCCTCCTTAATGACATGAATCCCAAATGCCTTTCATTTCCGTGACAATAGTCAACATCAAACAACACGCTCAGTGACACAGACTTCGTGGCTTTGTTTTTAAAAATCAGTGCATCTCGAGTGGAGGTGGCTTCTTCCCTCATTCCTGCGGGTGGTTTGATCGGTTGCTGTTGGTGTTTTGGGTGCCCAGCGCCCCGCTCCCGCCCCGTGCCCGCAGAAGGCCGAGGGAGCGCTTAAGTCCCGTCTAAGCCTCAAGGCATAATCTCAAAACTTCTTTAGGAGCGGGGTCAGCGAGGCTGGCGTTAGCTGTTCAGCACGTTCCCGGTGCGGGGGGACGCGGGGTACGTGGGGGTCCCCAGAGCCAGAGCGGAGCCGGGGTTGGAGGGCGTCTGCCACTCCTGCTCCGCGGCACCAGCCCGGGAGAGGAGAGAGTTCCGATGCAAACTTTGTTTTTGAAGCGCTTGAATGAAAAAGGGGTGTTGTTGGATTTTGAGCTTTTTTTTAGGGCAGTACATGATTTTTTTATGGGACGCATTAAATTCTGTACCTCCAGCGAGCGTTAAAGCCACCTCATCACTCGGCACCGGAGGGGAGCGCAGACTCTGAAGCAGGAGAGGCAGCTGTTAAGAGATTTCCATCTCAGCAGCCTCTCATGCCAATAGGATTGTGATTTGGGAATATAACAAGGCTTTGGGGGCTAAAGTTAATAAATAACCACTGTATTCCCTTTACCGTTTTATTCTCTGTGCCTGGCCCCAGTGCCTTCTAAGCCCAAGCAATTATCAGTCCCTGGGCTGATGTATTTGACATAAGCCCATATATTCTTTAAGCAAGAAGCCTTCACCACAAATTTTGCTTCAAAAAGACCGTTGAAGGGAAAAAAGGTCATTTGGGTGGTTGAGTGTCTGTACTCGGATGCTGCCAGTAAGTGCTGTATTTGCAGTCACTGGGTTTTTTATGCCCTTGGTCGGGGGGAGCCGAGTACACGGGATGTATTTTAGGTCACGTTCTTCCTGCTGGTGGAGACAATGGATCTTCTGTCTGCGGGGCTGACCCTCTTCACATCCAGAATATTTGTTGTAGGGGTGTGGCTGACAGAGCATCTTGGGAATTCATTCAGATTCTTTAGTTACAATCATGGTTAAAAGATCAAGTCATTTTCAGTCATTCCTGTCGTACCGGGTCCTGACTAATACAACAGAGACTGTGCTTTTTGCATCAAACACGTTCTCGCTGTACCTCGGAAGGAAGGTTGGCAGACACAGGTTTTATAAATAACCTTAAAAGCACAGCTCAATAGTCTGAAGTTTGTAGCTGATAAGAAAGTTATGGGCAGCATGGACTTCAGTGCAGAGATTTCTGAGTAGTTCCCAGCCGTGACAAGTGAACGTTTAATACAAGATCACCCGAAGGGAGAGGATCCGGGGGACAGCCTGAGGCGCTGCTGTGGGGCTGCCTGGTTTTCCAAGGGACACTGTGTTATCAGCTCCACTTGGGTCCATTGGTTTATGAAAATGCTGGGTAAATTCATTACATTCTTATGCACCAGCATCAAAATGGACTTCTTCCTCCAAGAATAGGGGCTGGGACAACGAAGGTGTCATATACCCTCCAACCAAAAGCTGTAGCTCAGTGTTATCCCGATGAATTCACACTTTCACTACACTCCTTGCTTTTAAGTGTCTTTTTAGCTTCCATTACAGTTTTCCTGCCCTTATCCCGTTCTGTAGGTACTCAAGATGGAGTTTAACTATGATGCCATAGTAGCTATAGTGCAATTCAGAAGTGTTAATGGCTTAAATCTTCAAACTTGCATAATAAAGTTAATGGGAGTCTATCAAAAGTGTGTATGTTACTATTTATTTAGTAGCTTTTTAAAATTTAGGTTTTACAAGCCAGTAGACTAGAAATATTTCAGAATAGTCCAGTGTTCCGCTGATGAGCGATACCTTCCACCGGGCATCGCATCACCTCACTGACGTTATCCAGTTGTGCTCCAGTGTAACACTGAGCTCCTCCACAAATCAAGCACTTCGTGGGTCACAACGCTCCGAAATCACACGGCACTGCACATAAACGTGGTAGTGCTGTTCCCGAGGCACCAAGGAGTGCGAATCCTAATTTTCCAATGCAAATACGTATGGTTTCTGTTGAGGCTGATGGGCACTAATATGCAGCGTTGCAGTTGTTGCTTCATCCATTCAGACACGAATTGGTCCCTGGGGCAGGACCCAGCAGCCGGGCAGGGATGGGGGGTGCCTCCGGCGTGTTTGCGTCAGCCTCTGAGTTTGTGGTGTTTTGCACGTTTCTGAGAGGTTTTGCTCACAGGTGCTCCAAAGCCTGGCAATACCAGAGAGGGGTGGGGATTTTTTCTTTTGGTTGGGTTTTTTTTTGTTCTAGTTCCATTTTTTGTTTCTCCAGGCAGAGTGTCTGATAAAGAACCTTCTTTTGTTGTCTGTGCTTCAGTTCTGCTCATCCCACTAATCTGAAATAAGTAATTACATCTCCCCGTCTCCTGCTACTGCTTTCCTTGTGCTTTGAAGGAAAGAACCCTCCGTTCCTCCGGCTGTGCTGGTGGGGTTTGTGGTGAGGACCGGAGCAGGGAGGTGCCGTGGGGGGACACAGCCGAAAGGTCTGAGTTACCATAGGGGAGGCAAAGAGATCCGAGTCTGGGCAAGGTCTTGGCTCCCTTCCTAATCCAAAGGGTACTCTCCACCAGAAAAAGGGAGAGGTTTAAGCTCACATTCTCCAGCCCAGTCTGATTACACTCCAGTGAACTGCACAGGTTTCAGAGATGGGTTGCAGAGCATTTTGCTCCATTGGGGGATGAGGAGCGTCTCTGTTGAAAATCCCAGTTTTTGGCACAGAAGGTAGAGACCATGTGCTGTGACAAGTGCTGTAATAGAGTAATTTTGTGACACCTGAGCAGACACTGTCCTCTCTGGGCAGAAGTGAGGACCAAGACACTCGGGACCAGCACCTGAACATGCTCTGCTCCAGAAAATGCGTGACTGGCAAGGGACGGTTTGCTGTGTCTCTGTGAGCTACTTTTCTGAACCTTAGTCTGCTGCTGAAGGAGCATCTTTCTTAAAATGGTGTACCAAAAGGTTAGTGTTCATCTGGGATGAATTCTTAATCTCCCTTCTTAGCCATGAAGTGGTGTGGGCTCAGCAGAGAAAGGGAAGGGCTGATGTGTCCCAAGGCTTCTTGCCCTCCACGGGGGCGAGAGATCTGATTTACACTGGGTGCTCTAGATGAAAAGGTTGCTTTTGGCAAAGCCGCGCTGGCCGTGGGATCTGGTCTCTCCCAACCTGCGTCTCCACCGGTGTCCATGGACAACCATGTTCTCGCTCCCTACGGGGCCGGCGCTTGTGAGAAGAGCGGGAAGGGAGCAGGTTCTGGTGGTGGTGCGTGGCTGATAGTTGGATTTCCACCGTGCTTTGGCACACACACATTATTTCAGTTATACATTACAGCGACAAAATATCATCTCCAGGGGGACAGCAGAAAGACGTGTTAACGCTGCAGCCACATACTATGCTTAACGCCGCAGAATTGATTAGTGCAGCAGTGACATTTTGTTATCCTGAGAGACAGAAGCTGGAAGTGTTCTTGAAAGTGCAACCTCCAACACCAGGCGGGTGACACGGGTGGGGGCACCTCCAGCCTCCGCATGCCTGACTCCCGGCCGGCACAGCCCCGGCTGCCGGAGCCCTGCCACTGGGGGAGGAGAGCCCACCGGCAGCAGCGCTGGCTTATCCTCACCCCGTCTGGATGGGAACAGAGTGTCGCTGCCCTTCCTAAGTCCCTGCCGTACACAGAAATCGCACCCGTGAGCGGCGAGGAGAGAGGCTGGCAGGGCCGAGTGCCTGGTGGCACAGCCATTGCCTCCGTGCTCATATCCCAGCGCTGCCCTGGGAGCAGAGACCCCCTGGCTCCCCATCCTCACCAGCTCCTGATCCCCACTGGATCCCCGTCCCCACCGGATCCCAATTCCCACCAACTCCCCATCCCTGCTGGCTCCTGATCCCCACCGGATCCCCATCCCCACCAGCTCCTGATCCCACCACGCGTGGGGCTGAGTCACGGAGCAGGCTTGTTGCGTGGTGTCAGTGCATGTGACGAGCAGCCAGGCCAATGGAGCAGGTCTGTCCCCGCAGACCGTGCCTGGGAGGGTGTCAACAAGCGGTAGGGACACCATGAGCCAACCTCCCTCCCGGCGCGGTCGTGGGGCAGCTCCCGTTCTCCAGCGGGAACAGAGGATGTCTCTGGTTATTCGTGGAGCTGGCAGCATGTAGTTTTTGTAGGATAATGCTGAGGTACTTGCACTGTATTGAAAAATTAATATGCTTCTATTGCTACTGGAATTGGAGTCTGATTAGGATTGTTACAGTACCGTAGTTTTAGCTTTTAATTACTTACTACATTACACAGTATCTAACAGCGCTAATAGAGTACAGAACTGTCATAGCTTTTGTTTTAAAGTGCAGTACTGTATGGTGCTTAATTGTGTAACAATGTTGTTCAATTACATCTGAAAGTGTTTAATAAAGTATGGCACAGAAAAGCAAATCGGAGTGGCATGTGTTAATTGGTGTCCGCGTCATTGACTCCATTTGGTTATAGTGATCACTGGGATATGAGGATCAAATGGCAGGTTGCCCGAACGGAGCCTTCAGACCCAACTCTCCTATTTGCACCATGGCACGTGCCCGCGCTCCCCCCCACTTGCACAGATTTTCACGCCGCGCACACGAAGTGCTGCTCAGAGCCCTCAGAAGGACGCGGGCGGCCATGCCCCCTGCTCCGCCGGTGCCGGTGCCGGTGCTGCTGCTCCCGCTCTTGGCCGGGCACGGCAAGAGGAGCGGAACGAGGACCGCAGCCACGGCA
Organism: Numenius arquata; assembly: GCF_964106895.1. Lineage (NCBI taxonomy): Eukaryota > Metazoa > Chordata > Aves > Charadriiformes > Scolopacidae > Numenius > Numenius arquata. The sequence continues at coordinate 11,676,431 of NC_133594.1, forward strand.
CGAGGAGCGGGACATGGGCATCCCCGGCCCCGCTCCGACCTGAGCCCCTCACCAGCGCTGCTTGGTGGACAGCCCCAAGTTATCCCAGCACAGCACTGGGAGGGAGGGAGGCAGCGGTGGCAGGGGCCACAGCCCCCCCTGCCCTGGCCCAGCACGGCTCTCCGCAGCCACGGGGGCCACAGGGACTCCCTTAAAGGCAGTGGCAAGAAACCAGGGTGTTGTCTCAGCTCCTGGTCCTGAGCCTGCCGATCTCTGTCGGAGGGCTGAAGGGGACACTCGGGAGCGTATCCCCTTGGAAGGTGGAGGAGGACAAGGATGCTCCTGGTACCACCTGGCTCCCCTCAGCATGGGTTCCCCGTGAGAAGCCCATGGCCACCTCTCAGCTCAGGGCTCGCCCGTCTGGCCAAGAGACCCCCAAACACCTCCTGCCTGGCATCCTGCCCCGGCCACGACCTGGAGAGCAGCTCCTGTGCCCCCAGGCCGGCTCGGGAACCCCAGCCAGCTCTGCTGCTGCCCACCCATTGCTTTTAGTCATTCCCGCTCCCCCCGGCAGCTGGGTGGCCAGAGGGGCCGGGCTGATGCCAGGGACTCCCCGCAGCCGGGCTGGCTCCTCAGAGCCAACTCGCTGCTGTACGTAGCCAACCCACAGATGCACACGGAGTGGTACTTACAGTTATTTCCTGAGTGGTGATATTTTTCATATCAATGTTCTACTTTTTACCCCATTTCACTGAAATGTTCTCTGGAAGTATTTCTTCTGGAATAAACATTTCAGCACATCAGGTTTGTTCCATAAGGGTTGATTGTCAAATTACAGCCTTCTTTCCTGCGAGCGCTGCGCTTTTGTACGGGATCAAATTGCATTAGTTATTTTTTCCTCCAGTATAAACACAGAATAATAGTGATATCTTTATTGTATCATATTTCTGAATGAAAAAATAATCACAAGCACATTTTCATGCGGTGTTACGGCAGCGCGGGAAGGCTTTTCCTGCCAGCCGGGCTCTCAGGGCGGCGTTGGGACCGTGCGGCACCCGCAGCCCCCATTATGTTTGGCCGGAGCCCCCCCCCGCGGGCACTTCCACCGTCCCTTTACAGCCACAGCACTTAACTGCCACACATTTCCCACATTTGCTTGCATGTGGTCCTGGAAGCCACCTAGCATGCAGGTCATGTGCCCTTAATTTTCATTATGAATGAAGAGTAAAATGTGAAGGTTATTGCCTGGCAGTACAAATGCACTGTGGTTTTTTTATTTAGAAGCTCTATTAGAAGTGTCAGGAGTCCCATAACAAAGCAGGGCAAATATCCGCAGAGACACCTTGTTGAGAAAGGCAACTTGGCTTCTAAAAGGTTTGAATATGAATGTGGTTGTTTCTAATCAAGCAGTCCTTGAAAAGAATTCCCCACTATTACTTACCTCTCTCTCTTTTTTTCCTTTTTCACTTGTAATCAACCCATTTTCCTCCTCAGTAAACGCTTCTGGTGCCAGCCTGTGGCACTGGCAACCCCCCACTGGAAACCCCCACCTCAAAATACCTCCATGCCTGGAAAAGTAGCTCAGGATTCAAAACGGATGTGGTCAGAAACCCCCTGTTTTTGGGAGGTGAGAGGCCATGCTCCGGCTTCCTGCTCCCTGGGAGAAGTGAGCCAGTTTGGGGGTTTTGAGGCTGTCCCAGAGGGCACTTGCTGAGGCGAGACACAGTCACCCTGCACAGCACTGAACACTTTAATTTTTGGCAGGACAATGGGCATATTCTGCTCCTCGGACACGTGCATCCAGAAACGTGGGCACTCGTGGGCTGGTGCTGCAGCCACCACGCGGGGACCCCCTTTCCCTCCATCACTGTGTTTATTCTGGCTCAGCAGTGGCCGTTGTGACTGGGTGCCCGTGGAACCCCGCTCGGCTGGGGACCAGCTGAGGACGGGGATGCCATGTCCCCCCCAGGAACCGCTGTGTCGCAGCGCCTGCGTTGCTGGCGGGCAGAGAAGTTGGCCCAAGGTGACGTCCTGGTGCCACGCTTGGCCCCAAGTCACCAGTGTCACCGCTGCCGTGACAGTGTCGGTGGGCGAGGGTCCCCTCGGGAGCAGGGCGAGGTGTCTCGGCAAACCTTCCTGCCGGTGCCCATCCTGTGGGGCTCCCGTGGGGGTCCCGTGGGGCACAGGGTCGGGCTCCCCAACCCCTGGCCGTTCTCGTGGGACGCCTTTCAGCTCTGGCATCCTCAGAACACTTACAAAACCTCCCTTTTCTTTTTTTTATTTTATAAATTGTCAGTGTTTTTTCCCTCTACGAACCTGTAGCATCTGGCAGCAGGAAAGTACAGTAGGACTCGCTGGCACCGTGGTGCAGAGCCTCGAAGAATTCCGTATTGTGACAACACATCAAAATAAATTGCTGTCAACAGACCAAAACACCAAGTGCTGTGATTCTGTCTGACGTGTGAAGACTCAGACAGGCTGTCTTGACAAGTTGTGGTGGAGCACCTGCAATTGGCAGAAGACAGTGATATAAATCTGATTTGCCTGATATGCAGCACCTAGATATCGTTAATGTTGGTGACAATAACTCTGCATAACATTCCCGAGACATAGATCTGATTTTTTGTCTATTACTTGTGTTGTTTTTTGTCACTCTCTGATACTGGCTCTGCTTCCCTTCCCTGCTCAGGGTCTGCCTAAGAATTGCTGAGAATAATAAACCCCGTTAAAAAAAAAGGTAATAACAAATTAAGGTTTAATTCGGCCTCTTCTTGAGTGTAAAAAAAGGCAGCCGTTGTCCCGGCTGCTCAAGGCAAAAGATACGCCATGAAATTTTATTTTACACTAATCGTAAAAATAATCATGGTGGAAGTTGTATTAATTTCCTAACTCGCAGCCAAAATATTGAAAATAGCAGGTTAAAAGCCATGAGCTGCAGTAAATCTTTCCTGAAACATATGTGGTTTTAAACTTCTGGAAGAGGAAAAGAATCGTTGGATAGGTGGTTAATTTTTACCTTTCATTATCAATAAATGGTAATTCTTTGCAGTGGCAGCATATATCACAGCTCATTTATGAACGCGTGGAACGTATCTTGGCTCTGGAGTTTAATTACTGGACGTTAACACCATCTTCCCTGGCTCAGCCCGTCCTCGCGGACACCAGAGGGATGTGTTCCAGCCTGGCGCTGGCAGGTGCTAGAAAACAACAGCGCGGATGAATTTGAATTCCCCTCGGCCGTTGTCCCCTCGGCGTGGTTAAAGTCTTGGGATTTGGAACGTTTTTGCGTGTGGCACTTGCGGATGACGTGGGGAGTCGTCGTGGCTTGGGACGAAAGCCCGGCAGCAGCAGAAGGCCAGTGTCGCCGGTGGCCACTGGCCGTGGGGCGGGAGCCACCCCTTCCAGGTGTGAGCGGTGCCCGCGGCGGGAGCCGGCAGCGGAGCCGCGGGGGCGCGTGTCCCACCTCAGCCACCCAGGGCACAGGGACACCCACGCGGCCCCGCTGCCCCTCCGAGCCACCTCCACCGGGCACCGTGACCGGGGCTGGAGTCAGAAAACGGAGAGCGCTGCTCCATTTTGGTGCCGACGCTGAGGGAGGGTGTGACGCGGCGCCTGCGCCGGTGGTTATTTACTGATCTTTTGCAAAACGTGGGGGAACTCCTTCGGCCGCCAACTTCGGGACCATCACTGTCCGGTCTGAGGGGCTGCAAGAGCAGAAAAGAGGTTTTTGAAATTACCATTCGTTCTTGTCTGTATTGTTATTTTATCCCTTAAAGGCTGCTAATGAGAAATAGAGCCTCATTATGATTTTAAGGATGAGAGAGGAAGGCTTTTAATTAATGATATGTAAATGGTCTTGAATTGATTATGTTAGAATATCAAGAGAGATGGGTAGAAGCTGTGGTGTAATATATTTTAATTAAGAATTAATTAAAAATGATGGCAATTTCATAAAGCCTCACAGAAAATAGTGGAATTTACTTTCTGTCAGGAGTAAATTAGCCAGTGATTAAATAAAGGGCCTGCATTAATAGTGGAGTTATTTTTAAACTGTGCTATGAAGAATTGTGTAATTTTCCCTAAATAAGTAAAATAAAAATGTAATGTTTGCAAACAAGTTTTGGAAATGATGGCAGAATGCAAACTTAGTTTTGTGCCCTCCTTGTGTCCCGATACTTCAGAGCAGTGATTTTGAAGGGCTCTCGGGGGGTGCGCTGGCTCGGGCAGGCAGGGCCGGACCCGGAGCAGGGGGGTGACACGGGGCGTCACAGTGGGGAGAGCGGGGGGGTCCTGTCTGGGGGGGCCTGGGGGGAGTCGTGTCCCCCAGAGCTGCTCCTGCTTCTGCCCAGTGTCCCCAGCCTCCCAACGTCCCCGCAGTGGAGAGCTTCCTCCATGGCACACACACACTAATATATATATATATGTATATATATTTATATGCCCACGCCAGTGTGCTCGGTTTGAGCAGAACCCACGGCTGCGGAGCTCCCTGCCCCATGGTCCCCAGGGAGGCCAAACTGCCACATGGACACCCGCCGGCCGCCACAAAGGACACGAGTGGCACGGTTGTCCCCTCGGGGTGGTGTCCCACCGCCCTCCATTGCAGGGCTCCTCTTCAAACGCCTCTGGGGAACTACAGCTTTGCTTTTCTGCCCCGAGCACCAGGGCCTGGCGGTGGCGTGTCCCCCTCACCACGTGCAGGCGGTGGCGGGGGCCTGGCCGCACCAGTGGCCGCGGTAGGGACGCGCATCCCTGCCCTGCACCCTCAGCGCCGTCCTCGGGGCAAGTCTCGTGGGCACCGGGAGCTGCAGCACCAGCGCGTACCTGGGGAATAACCTGGGCTGCTACTAAAAACCCCACAGAGCCCACCCCCTGGCTTCACGTGGGTCCATGGACGCCCCGGGCGGGGGCCGTTGCTCCCACGCTGGGTGTTGTGTGAGTTTCATGGACCCGCACATGCCATTCTCTAAATGGGCTTTACGCACTTGTTTAGTCGGCTATTCAATAAAGAGCATTACCATAGCAACTGCTCCATCACATGGTGTACACTCATGCTGTCTCCGAGATAAAGAGCACATTTTAAAGCAGCATATTCTTAATGTCGATGTCCTAAAATGCAATTTTTGATGATTATTATTATTTTTCTGGGAGAATATTTGTGATAAGCGACCATGCCTCCTTAGTGTCTCTTAACTCCTTTTACTACTACTTTGCTGGCGGAGGACTGTGTGTACCTACGGTAATGTCTTTTTCATTTGTAGATTTTCACATACAGATCATGAAATATTTGTTAGTTCAAGTCACAGCGTGGGGCCTCGTGTCAATGGGATGCGAGCATTTTTGTCGCGTTCAGCAGAGTTCGTCTCCGAGTGCTATGTCTAGGCAGGCGGTGGCTGGTGCCCGACGCTTGAACCTGACTTTGTTCCTCTCTCGCGCGCTGCCGGAGAGCAGTCCCCGCGCAGAGGGCACCTTGGTGGCTCCTGCAGAGACTGAAGGCGTCCCCATGGTGGTGCCTCTTCTCCACCGGTCTCTGCGATGGGGCTGGGGGTTGGTCCCCTCCCGCGGCACCACGTGTGGCTCCATCCTGGTGCCAGCCAGACTGGATCCTCGCGCCACGGGACGGGCACGGCAGCGAGAGCGGCTTCCATGGCGCGGCCACCGCTGCTGCCCTGTCCCCGGCCCGAGCGGCAGGACCCCAGCGTGCCACCAACCGCTTAGGAAATGCCACGTGCCCCCCTCCACCCGCCACCGCAGAAAACTTGTCACTGCCCCCTTGTCTCAGGCCAGGGAATTATTTTCAAAAATATTTGGGGAAAGCTCTCCACAACTGGCTGCCCAGGCCTGGAGGAGAGAGAGGATGGTGGAGGCTGCGAGCTGCGTTGTTAAATTGAGTAAAAGCCCATCGGAGCATCAGGGTGCATTCCCCGCTAAGCACTCTGCTCCCCACACGATGCTCCTTAATTGTTTCTTGAATGATCTCAGCCTTTCTGCCTGGCTGAACCTGCCTGCCAGCCCATCCCACACCGAGGATTCTCCGCGTGAAAAAGGGCTCCCAACTCAGCCTCCAAATCTGTTTCCTACTTGCATTTACATCCTGTCTGTTTGAAGCCCGAATCTCAGCTCATTTGGTATTTTACCTAGAATGAGATGCATATGGAGGCTTCTCTAAACGTGTTGCTGATTTGTAGTCTGGTTGCAAATGGCAATGATGAAATGTGGGTGTTTCTAAGCAACTTTTGTGTTACCGTAACCAGAACTCGTGTGCAGGGGGAGGCTCTGTGCCCCCAGACAGCTCCTGCGGGACCCAGGAGCGGTAGCAGGTAGGGCTGGGTTGTCCAGTAGCACACCCATCGCTGGGAATATTGATTCTGTTCCCTACGCTTACTAACTCAGCAAACCCATCCCAGTGCACTAGCGCATGAAAATAAAGGAAGGGAGAGGGCATTTCTTGATGCAAAGCCCTTGGGTCAGCTGGTTCATGCAGAGCCTGGTCCAGGGGCTGGGAAAGTAACTCAGAAACCCCCCGTTAACTTCAGTGGATTTTAATTCAGGACCCGTCTCCTCAGGAAAAAATAGCCACATAATCCCCATTGCGTGTCTCATCATAATCCTCCTCTTCGTCTTCCGAAGGCAGGGAAAGGCACAGAAAGCAGCAGCTCACCCAGAACAGTGGGAATTGTCTGTAGGATTTTGTGGTTTGTCATATGTGTAGGCACCTGCTGGGCCCCGTGCTCCGCGAGTCGCTCCCCCGCACGGCCTGTGACGTCCTGACGGGGGGATTGGTGGCAAACCATCCCTTGTTCCCAGCTACAGAGCCTGGAAGAAGGAATTAACATTCCTCGCAATTATCCAACCATCTTAATTACTCGCCCAATATTCTGTCTCGGTATTAGCTGCCCAAATCATGTTGGGATTTTGCAGACACAACTTCTGACCGGTTTGTTAGCCAGGAAACGGAAAACGAAGTAGAAAATCAGAGTAAAAATTACTGCAGTGCTTTAAGTAATGTTCAAGCTGAGCTTAGCAGCGCTGGTAACTCCTCATGGAGTGACCAAGGAATGAGCAGGGTGGGAGAGAAGTGGTGGTCGCTGGAAGGGTTGGTGTCCTGCATGTCCATCCCCGTGGCACAGCGTCCCTCCCATGGTGCAGGGAGCTCAGCCACAAGCAGTGGCTCTGCGGGACACGTCTGGCTCAGGAACTGCTGGCCACAGGGAGAGGAGCCCAGCGGGGAGTGAATGTGTCCTGTCTGCGGTGGGTGTGTTTGCTGGAGCTTTGCTGCTCAGCGAGGGGTGGTAGGGACGATGCCGAAGGCTCCTGCTCACAGTCCTCCTCCGATAACCACGGCTGGGGAAGACGCGGAGAAAGGCCAACATCTGGCAAGATCCGCACACCCGTGTGCATCCCCGCAATGACACACACACCCCAATGCACATGCCCGTGCCCAGGGAGCAGACGGAGCTCCAGCCCCGGTGCTGCCCAGGTGCCAGCGGCTGCGGCCAGTGGGGCTGGGGGCCCGTAGGACATCGGTGTTCACCGTCCCTTGCATCAGCACGCACCCAGTCCTCTGGAGAAACGCTGCCCGAGCAGCCAGGCTGTTCACACCAGGATGCTCTTGCACATTAACATGCCGTGTGTGAGATATCTGTATCATCTCCCTCCTATCCCGCCTTACTGACTGCAGGAAAAGGCCATTTTTTATCAGTTTCTGCTTTAGTGAAGCAAAAGGTCCTTTGGTTCCTATCCGCTGTCTCAAAATGCAGAGCGTGTCATTGAAACAAGCTCACTGGTCAATCGAAATGGCCCTGAAACTTTCCCCTCTAGGACAGTCTCCATCCTTCCAGCTGCAGGAGATGGAAGAGAAGCCCAGCCCGGCACTGGGTGGTTTATGTTATGCCACAAATGGCTAATAAAGGTTTGTCATAACAGAAGCCCTATAAGCAGAAAGGAAGTAATAGTTTACGGCTCTTGTGCTATCTGGCACCATTCATTAGTGTATGCTGTGCTAGTAATAAAATTTTACAGGTTGATCATTTAAATGCAGGTTAGAAATAAATTTGATGATCCAACTGGAAAAGTAACAGAGAGCGGTCAGTCCGTCTTTTCTCCCCCAATCAATACAGCGAGTGACACCAGCCCCAGCACACCCGAGGAGGCGATAGTTAAGCAGTTTACTCATCATACGGTTATCGATCGTGGGGGCTCCGGGCCCGGCGCGGGGTGGGGAGGTTTGGGTGGGAGGGGAGCCAGCGCTGCGGTGGTGCCGCGGCGTCATTCCCGGCACCTCTCCTGCTCCCTACCGCTTGTGTTAAACGTGTGCTGAACCCTTGGATGCCATAGAGCAGGTCGGCAGCCCCAGCCTCCCTCTTTGTTGCGGGCTGAGCAGCGCCGGCTGCCGCGATCTCCATCGGTGAGCACGGGGCTGGTATCGACCCCGGCGGAAACAGCGGGGCTGGGGGCGATCCCCCGAGAGCCGGTGATTGGAGCGGCGAGCTCTGCGCTGGAGGAGGAGGGAGACAGACAGGTTGTTTGAAAAAATTCCCCTTGGACCAAACGCTGATGTTGGAGCTGAGCTACAAACACTTCTGCTGCAGGAAGTGCAACTTTATCAGTTTTCTGGGTTAAATGCTGCTCCTTGGGACGTAGCGTGTGCTCTGCCCGGTGGCTCCTCCGGCCACGTCTTCCAGCAGCTTGTCAGCATTAATTGTGCATTGAGTATGACTGTTATTGCACTAATTAATTAATTTTTCAATACTCTCTTTTATTTTCGTTTTAAATCCCCCGTTGTTAGCGCATCGGGAGGAGCAGGTGCCAGGGGGCACAGTTTCGGTGGTGTTGGTGTTTCACGGGGCACGTCTCACTGCGGCGTGTGCAGGTTGCCCAGTGCTCGGCACGACGGGCACAAACCCTGCCGGGATACGTGGGGTTTCCAGCGAGGCATTTCTGCTGGATCTTACCACCGTGTGCAAGACCACCTTCTTTAAAGCAGCCCCCCCCAGCAGTTCGCTCCGATATCCGAGGCAAATCCACTACCTGTTTGTAATCTTCCTCGGGAAATGCAGCATTTCTTGTGCCATTTCAACATTTACTTTAGCAATTAGGGGATATCTAATTAAAGGCTTGGCATGTGCAATGTACAGGTTTTGGTGTAGTGGTATAAAAAATGTTAAACATTAATATAAGGTTAATTTTGACTGATTCAACAGCTTGCTTTTAAGTTTCCCATTGACAGCCAAACTGCAGGGTTTAACGCTAAGCTTTACATTGCAGCTTATCTCCCCTTAATTAAAATTAAAATGTGAGCAACAACACAGAGATATTTGGTAGGCATCCTGGAAGAGGAGAAGCAGAAGCTCGAGTGATGGTTGTTTAATAAGATTATAATTGGAGAGTTAAAGCCTTGTGATCTGTTTGAAGACTGGTTTGGTGCTGGTGCGGCTCCGTGGCAGGCAAGCCCCAGGTGCCTGGCCAAGCATCCCTCGCCGACATCTGGAACCAGTTGCAATACATCACTGTCAAAACTGCTTTCTATACGTATCTGCATTTACACATTAGTTACCCACGCAGCACTCATCAAAAAAGCTGAACAATCTTGACACGGTGTCCCTGGTGGAACGGCAAAGGTGAACCGAAGTTGGGAGGCAGTGTCTCGCGTCACTGTCTGCTGAGCTTTTACAACAGGAAGCCTGATTAAAACTGAAAGGAAAAATTTATCGTCAGCTTCTGCTTTGTATCATTTTTACCTACAAAAGGAGGATTTTCTTTCAAACGAAGCATTTTATAACGGGGGCCGTAGAATGCTTTTAGTTTTCGTTTGTGTTTGCTGCAGAGCGGTGCTTTGCCGGACCGGTCACCGCGGCCGGGCTGCTGAGCAGGGCTTGGGTGCCTTATTATCCACATAATTTCCTCTTTCTCGCTCAGTTCTTGCTTTGAATTACAGAACCCATCTACAGTTCATTCAGGTTTGTTGCACAGGGATTGATGTAACGTGGACGGAGTAAGTCTGGGTAAGATGTTAATACCGGCGAATGGTTGTGTGTTTGATGGAACGAGCAGCATTTGTGTCTGCCGGTGACGGGGGCTACGGGGCAGGAAAGAAAATAACCCAGAATTTCCTTGGGAGTTCAGGGATGAGGAGTTAATTAGGAGTTAAAAGTAAAAATGTTGAGGAGCCGCAATGAGTGAAGAGTGGAGCTCACCAGATGTGTCCTTCAGGATAGAAACAAACTGCTTTGGTGGAAACGGGGGATTTCACTCTTGGTGCAGGGTTCAAAGGGAGGCCATGCTGAGTATTGTATTTATTTTTTCAATTAAAAACGGCTCTGCCAACGTGTGCACTTGCAGTAAACGCTGTCGCTGGGTGTGCCAGGGCAGCCCGGTGGTGAGCGCCGACCTGCTGAGGAGGCGCAGGGCCAGGAGGGACTGGGCAGGAATGGGTGGGCATCACTGTCTGTGCTGGGGGTCTCAGCGCCCCGTGTCACGGCGGCGTCGAGCCCCGGGGCTGCCCACCGTGATGGGTGGGAGGGAGCCCAGGGGCAGCCCTTTGGAAGGTCCTGGTGGAAATGAGGTTGCCTGTCTCTGGGTCGTGCTGCGAATTCCATGGCCAGAGCCGGGCGTGCGGCCCCCTCCGCGGGCTCGCTGCGAGCCAAACGGGCAGCAGTGGGTGGGATACCGGGGGGGCCGAGCTCCTCCTGGGGGCAACACCTGGCTTTTCTTCTTGGTCATTCATCACATGCAGCCAAAGATGAAGGAGGGAGCAGTTCCAGTGCCCAGCACAGATGGTGGGAGGGCTCCTAATGATGCTGTAAATGTCCCTTCTGAGGAGGTTCGCCCTGACCCACAGCAAATCTGTCCTGTCAGCCCTGGAGCGGTGACCAGCCTTCCCCATCTGCTTGTGGGAACTCGGCAGCATCTTGAAGGCACCCCAACGCTTGCTGCGTTGGTGTCGTAGCAGCTCAGGAGAGAACTGCTCTGCTCCCAGAGCGATACGAGCCCCCAACGTGGGGACCCCCTCGTCGAGCTCCTCCAGCCGCCCTCCCGCGCTGCCCCGTTTGGGTGGAGATTCCATGGGCTGCATGACCCTCCCAGAATTGTGCCAGGGCATTTGTGGCTTCCTTGCCTTGATGGTGACATTTTCATCTCCGTGGGCTTTGGCTGGTTTGAGTGGAACGTGGCGTGGGCTGACGGTGCCCACGTTTCCTGGTTGTTGGGCTGTGCTCTCTCTGTGCCGGTGTCTGTCTGACGCCGACGTTACCGGCACGGTGCCGTTCCTCCGGTTGGTGGGGTGACACCGGGCTGTGGGCGCCGCAGGGCACCCGTGCGTGGCGCAGGTACCGGGTCTGGTGTGGTGAGGCCAGAGAGCACGTCGGGGGGCCAGCTCCCCCCATTGAGCTGTCACGCTGAACACGGCAGCCTAAGCACCGTGCCGGCGGTGGGAAAGCGCCGGTGTCCCCGTGGTGCCCCGCGGCTGTCCCCGCGCTGTCCTGAGGAGATGGGGAAGTCACAGAAGAGCGGAGCCATGCAATGCATGACTGCAGGCCCTCCCCGCAGCCGGCACTTCAAACAGCCCGCAGAAATATTGTCACAGATGGGGAAGTCTTGGAAATAAATAGAAAATTTTCCCAAGTTGGAGATTTTCTTTGAAAGCTTTGGGAACTCCTCTGCTCTTCTGGCTGGCAGCATCTCTGTGCTGGTCCCCGGGGCCCTATGGGTGGGTTATTTGTTTTACACTTGGTCTCTGTGGCCACCATGTTGTGTGGGGGCCGCTGTGTTGACGTCCGTTGTGTCCAGAACAATCAAACCTGCAGAATTCTTCCAGGGTCCTTTTCCGTAGTGTTTCACGTGGAATTCTCCTTTGCTGCTTCACTCCATGGCAGCAGCCCTGGCTCTCAGAAAACACTCCTTTAAAATTTGATTCTTTGATTCATCCTTCCCCTGCCTCGATGGGCTCGTGCGAAGAGCTCGGGGACGCCTCCCTCACCCCAGGTAGGTGAGAAGTAAATGGGGCATGGAGTTATTTAGTTTAGTTCCTTTCTCTGGGAAGAGAGGAAACGGATTCTGGAATATGAGAAGCACAACTCATTTTTCACAGTTGCCTCTGCTGTGGCATTGATGCCACGCTATGCTTCATGACTTGCTGTTTTCATTAGACGTGTCCAGGAACTCTGGAAATGGCGATAAAGTGCTTCTCTAACTCGCCTTTACTTCAATAACTGGACGAACAAGAAATATTGCAAAGTTTTGGAGATGGAGGTACTTTGTCTTTAGTGATTTCACTTCTTTGGGTATTTGTAACCTTTCTGAGGGTCGTTTTTGGCAATGTACTTGTAACCCCTGCCTGGAGAAGGCAAACAATTCAGTACAGGATTTCAGTCTTGTTTAAGCTGATAATGAGAAAAGCCAGAATATTGCAGGACGATGCACGTGAGGGCACGGCGTTGGTCCCCGGCGCTGGGGAGCATGTGCCAGTGGGGTCAGGGGGTGTAGGTGACGTTCAGGGGCCACCCACGGTCTCTCATGTGCAAAGGTGGTCCTTGCTGCTGTGCTTATCATCGATCCGGGACAGACCCAGGGCTGCTGGTCGTGGCTCTTGTCGGTGCCGATAATCTCTTCTCGGGGTGTGGACAAAAATAGCATTATCTGTGCTTTGCAGACTAGCAGAATATGGTAAAATCAAAGTTAATTTTAAAGAAAACAGAAATAACTGAAGTACTTAGATTGACATTTTATTCAGCTGCTTCTCTCTGCTTCTCACTCCAGTAACACAAGCTTTACTGAAAAGCAAACAAAATTGGCGCCCAATGAGCCTAAACAGAAATTTCAAACAATAGCAGCACCAAACCAATTAGAGTCCCTCCTGGTTTTATGTTAAGTGTAAGCACTGACTTCGCAGAATCAGTACAAAATGTGAGTGATGCATGAAATGGAAATTTCCTGCCTAGTGTGTAGAATAAATACAGAACGAGCTGTGGTGTTTGCTGCAACGTGCGGTCACAGGCAGCCCCAGGAGCGAGCCAGGCGCGGGCGTCCGCCTGCAGAGACTGTCCTTCACATAGAAGTTCTGGGTAATTTCTTATCTCCTTTGGTTCCTTTGGAGGAGATCAGTGATTGACTGATTTTACCATCTTATCAATGTGGGTTCTCCATAGAAGATGGCCGGGGAGGTGACTTCGGGGTGGAGGGACAGCCATTGCAGACGCTGTCCCGTGTCACCGCGCGGGCGCAATGTCCTGCAGAAGTCCAGTTGGACATCAGGCTGCTTGGGGCCCTGCAGAGGAGCATGCAATAGCCTCAGTCCTGATGTGACACATGCTCCCATGGGCAGTGTCACCTCCCAGCGTCACGGATGTGCAAACGTCCTGAGACACGGGCCTTCCCCATCCTTCTGGTGAGGAGAAATGAAAAGCTTTCAGGAATCTGCTTTTATTTGGAAATCCTGGATGAAATCTATTTCTTGGCTAAAAACCCACGCTACCTCATTATTACCACAAATAGGGTTAAAAAAATCAATCCAAACCATATGGATCTCCTGGACGAGCCGGAGAGCTGACCTGGTCCCGCGCTCGCTCTCTGATGGTGATGAGCAGCAGATGCTTAAGGAAACAGCTAATAGGTCACGCATGAAGCGAAGACCTTTCAGACACACTGTTCCCACACCCAGCGGTTCATGAGCAGGGGTTTCCTGAGCGGGAAGTCACGTCTGCAGAGTCGCTGAGTGTTGGTCAGTCCCTGGTGGGTCTTTCTGCTGGCCCCCCAGTGCCGCCCGTGCCCCTCGCCAGCGCAGCGGCCTCACAGCCCATGGCCCCGCTGCTTTCTCGCGACAGCCGGAGAGAAGGGAACGGTGCTGATGGCAATGTGTCCACCTCTTGCCGGTGCCCTTCCCAGTGGGCTCTGCTGGCGGATGCGGACACTCACACAGCCCCGGCCCCACTGTCCCCTCCGTTGGGGCCGGGAGACCCCCATGCACCGGCCCCTTCGAGCACGAACCCACCGCCACGCTCAGCCCTGGTGCTAAGTTTTATTATGAATTAAGAGTAAAACTCCTTCTCTGCCACAGAAAAAAACTACCTCCATTTTTCAGAGTGCCTCTGTTTATATAGTTTATGGGAGAAGAGGGCTCTTAATATTTCAGTGTCATGACCATAAAATGAAAAGGTTACTGCTTGCTACAAAGGCTCGCTTGGATCCTGCACCAATTAATTTTCAATCTGAAATATATGTCTCCTGGCCGTCTCACAACAGCCGTGAGCGGGAGGTTCCTCCTTAACACATTTGAGCCACAAACCCAGTTAAAGGATTAGCCAGCTTTTTCCATGCTGTTTTGTTCGCCCCCATTGGGGATTCCCATTATCCTTGATAGACTGTTAGCCCTGACACCGGGATATGATAGTTTTCGTTTTTCCTCCTCCTCTGCGCCGTGTCCACACGTGAGGCTGCTCAGACCTCAGCTTTAATTTTCATGATAGGTGGGAAGGCAGCATACGTTACAGGCAGGCATTGCTGTGCAGAGTTGCTCCTGCAAAATTATCTGCAGAATGGTTTTAATTTATCTGTGCCGGGCAGAGCGCGCCGGCGCTGCCAGCCTCCGCTCCGGGCTCCCAGCTCCCGGCACAGCGCGGCCCTTCCCCACCTACCGGGGGCAGAAGCAGGACTGAAGTTGTACCAGACCATTGCCAAGCGCGCGCTGACTTTCTGGAGGGTGGATGAGCTTCTCTTTATCTTTATTTATTAATAAAAGACGGAATGCCTTGGGAAACAAAAGGTTTTAATGGCTGGTGCTTGGTATCCTTGACAACACTCCCCAAAGAATATTACATTAGGGCACCAGAGAACTTTTAAAAATAAGTAATGGAATTCCGTCTCTGTTATGCTTTTAGTAGTCATTTCGGCCATGGTGCAGCGAGGTCATAAGCTGAGCTCAGTGAAGGGAGCCAGAACACGAAATGATGCTGAGAGAACGTCTGGGAGATGAGAGGTACAGAATTACAAGCGAAAGTGCAGGCCTGCTGAGGCAATTACAGCTTAATGGGGTCATTTGGAAGGCAATTGCCAGGGGTTAATGTAGTATGGAGAGATGAGGTGAGATTGAAGTGAAATTTGGGGCTGGAAATGTGTTAAGATGAAAGATCAGAGTGCAGCGGATTCTGCAGTGCAGAAGGTTTATATCATGCAAAAAATCTGAAAAAAATGTAAAAGTAGTAGCCAGATGTTTCAAAATAAATAAATAAAACCTTAAGTAAACGCTTTAAAAAAGTGAAATAGCTGCATCAAAATACCCTGTGCTTGGAAAGGATTGCGGTGTGTGAGCCGGTATTTAATGTGGCATAAAAGGGCTTGATTTGAAGCAAAAGTTGTGTTGCGTTTGCCTGCACATATGCAGAGACAATGTGGTTCGGCTGTTCCCGTTATTGACACAATATACTGCCTTATGAAAATATTGCTGCTCTCTCAGCTGTTGTGCCTTATTTTGAAAAATCCATTGTTTTGAAACAAAAAGCGAGCAACAGTCCCCTATACACATATTTTGATATATTTGCAATGGATTCATCACATTATCTTTTCAGGCATTAAAATAATACTCATAAGATGTCAAAATATTACAAGCACGTAAGCTAGCATTCTTTGAGAGTGGGTATTTTGGTTCTGAGAAGTATGCTTAAATATTACAGGTGTTTAAATTAAAAATGTCAAACCATGAAGGCATAATGGAAGTAATCATTTTTACACAGTTTTAAGCCGCGCGGTGTTGGAGAAAGCTTTGCATTCCAGACTATTGTGAATGAGCGGAGTTCATAAGCATTCAGAGGACAAAAGAGATCATTATGCTTTGTTACCTCAGCCAGTTCATTACCTTAATTGCTGAGCGTAATCCAGTCTTGGAAGAAAACTCTAGGGCTTTAAGGAGCTCAGCGCTGGCACCCTGTGACACAGAAAATGGCAGCCCTCTCCAGCGCCACGGCCACTCGGGCAGGCTGAGCCTTGATCAAAGGCTGAGCCTCTCCCGGGGTCGCCCATGTGAAACCCCCCCGGCGCTGCGCCGGGCGCTGAACCGTGATGGAGCGCCCCGGGCTCCGCTCCGCTCCCGCGCCCGGGCGCCCGTCCCGGATCACTGCCCGGCGAGAGCACATTATCGTCCCTTCAGAGAGGTGAAGTTTTAACACAGTTCTGGTTAGTGGGGATGATGCCTCTCTCTCCGCAGCCGCGCTCCCGACGCGCAGCGATGCAGCGGGGCCAGGGCCGGAGCTCAGCGCTCGCCATCGGCCAGGAGGCCACTTGGCCAGGAACGGCTGGTTAAATTCTCCGTAGCTACCGGCGAGGAGCGGCATTTGCAGGCAGGCGTCTGACTCCAGAGCCACGGCGCGGCTGCAGAATGATGTCGAGGAGTTTGCTGGGGAAGATCAGATTTATTGTACATACATTAGAGCAAGGCTTTTTTCACCTGCGTTTCTTTGACGTATGTGTGCTTTGTATCTAGTTATCTGATCCAGCGATACGGGCTTCTCCCCCCCCCCCCCCCCGTACAGTTGCATATATTAAGGCTTTTAAGAAATATAGTAAAACAAAAAATATGACCTTTAAAAGCATGGTTGAGTTGCATTCATTTTATAACCATCAAAGCAACTCTTTACTGTTGTAAGGTAGAAAAATCAATGATGCAATCTTTTTCCTTTTGCCTCGTGCAATCCGTAATTGAAATGGAAAATCAAATGAACGGCTAACAGATAATTGTTTTATCAATATTCCCTGCCTGCCCTACAAGGGTCAGCCTAGAATGATCATGAGCCACGGATATGATGAGGACAAAATGTGAAATTGAACAGCAAGGAGGCAATAAATCAACCTTGACAAGAAAGAGTGACCAGCATGTAGCTCTTGTAGGCAGCTTTTGGGACACTTTTTGTCTCAGGTGTCTGCACTGATTTAAAAATGTGAGAATATAATATTTGAAGCTCTACCAGCGGGTAAACAACTGCAGACTATTTCTAGGTTAAGGCATCATCAAAGCAAACACGCTGCAGCTGAAAATATGAGGATATTGGGGCATAGTGGGAAAAATCCCACAGTAAAATAACAGGGGAATAACCGAATATTCTGGGGCTGTTGCAGACAAGAAATTCTTGTGCCTCACTATCTGGTGCTAGAAAACAAAAAACAATAGGAAATATATTAAAATACATTTTTCAGTCTGGTCTTTTGCTGCTCCATTGGGCATGAAAAATGCTTTGTATCGTATTTCTGGTATTTTGGGAGCTCCTTGATGGCGGTGCCGGGGCAGCTGGGTCTCCTGCCTGGAGGCCCATCGGATAAGGGTGGTTCAGCCCCACGTCCCAGCCAGCCTGGATGCTCCAGCAGATCCCAAGGGCTATTCCCAACGCGGGTGGGAGCGACTCCAGCCCCGGCCCTGCTGCATTATCTCTGGGCGCCAGCGGGTGCCGAACGCCCGGGGAAGGGTGTGGGGGGAGCGTGCTGCCTGCGGGGTTCAGGTGTGACCCTCCTCCTGCACAGCCCCCCTTCGCCTCATCATCTGATTTTTTCCTCTTGCAACTGGACAGGTTCTTGCTTTCATTTTGAAAACCAGTTATTTGAAAAACCAAAGTCTGGGTGCATTTGTTCATGGTGATTCTGAAAGGCAGCTCTGATGAAAACAGGGGGTCCCGGTCAGGGCGCGCTGAAAACCTGCAGCTGAGAGAGGTTTTGTTTTTGTGGCCACCTCCAAACCTTGGGGCAGATCCTCATCTGGTGCAAGTTGCTAATGGCTTTGGTGGAGCGATGATGGTTTACACCAGCTGAGGACCTCTCCCATTAGTTTTTAATGGTTTTTGTTGTTAAATCCTGCAGAGTTTCTCTCCTGGACCATCACATACGTTGGTCACATGGCAATGGGAAATGGTGGGAAAACAGACTCACAAAACGGGCAGGGCTGAGGTTAAAATCCCTGGGAAGGTCTTGGGGAGACGCGTGCCCAGGGCTCCTGGGGCGGTGAGTCAAAGACCCTGGGCTGGGCCGTCCTGCAGAGCCCCCCACGGCCTCCCACAGCCCTTTTGGGGTGTTGGGGAGCCGGGTGAGGAGTTGGGACAGACCCTTGGGCAAATATGGGAGTCAAGATCATACATGACACAAGCAGAATTGTGAGACAAACGGCTTTTCGCTGCACAGCTAAATCCTGCCTGTACTGGCTGTGAGCAGCCCTGGCCCCAGGCACCACGGGCAGGGAGGGCGGCACGGTGGGGCCGGGGCAGGGTGGACGTGAACGTGTCCTGCCGTCCGCACCCCGGGACCTCTCTTCCAGCCATGGGGAGTCAAGGGGTGCCTTCATCTCCATCTCTGGCACTGCTGTCCCTCTTGCTGGGCTGGGAAGGTTCATAGACTTGCACCTTCCATCAAGCGGGTGGACCTGGAGCAGACCCCTTTGCTCAGGGAGGGCTTGGGGTGAAGTGGGGTGACGTTTGCAGGAGCATCCATGCTCTCTTCGCACCGGGTTCTTGCTTCAGCTGCAGGGGAGAGATGTTGGGGTGCCCCAGAGCACCAGCTGCTCTGAGGGTCCCGTGGCCACCATGCTGCAGCCCCCTGTGCTGGGCACCGTGTATAGGAATCCACCCATCTGTCCCGTCCCGTCCCATCCCATCCCATCCCATTCCATCCCATCCTATCCCATCCCTCCTCCATCAGCTGAGTTTAGCGGAGGACTGGGTTGGGCGTAGTCCACATTTGAAGGACACCAGGCTGGGAAACCATCCTGAAAGCTTTATTTTTAACCTTGGCTCTAGCTGTCCTGCAGCGTCCCTGGGGAGGAGGGGTCTGGTGTGCGCGTGGTCTTGGAAACAGCAATATCAGGAACCCAGCAAAATAGGTTGCCAGCATGGAGAATATTTTTTATTTGAAGCACAGTATTTTAAACACACCATGTCCTCCTTCCCCAGGGGAAAGGCTGAGAGACTTAAAAACTATTTTTTACAATTGGTTTTTCAAATTCATTTCTCATCAGGCCTTTTCCCACAGTACGGCCGGGCATGATGCTGGCAGCACCGCAGACCCTGCCTGGGGGGTTCTCGCAGCCGGAGGGGTTCAGGAGAGCCCCACAGGAGCCATCACCCGCCTGCGGACGTGGGGGGGTCTCCAGCAAAGTGCTGAGCTGTGGGGACACGGCCCCTTGCCCTGCACGGGCCAGGCTGGGATGGGTGCTGCAGCTCCATGGGGCCGGGCACCCTGAGGGGCATGGGCAGGATGGGAACAGCCCCCGGCTCTCCCCCTCCCCCGGCCACCTCAGGGGGACAGGGGGATCCCCTCCCGCTCCCGTCTCTGATGTAATGAAGTGTCAACCGCTACCATCACCGTCCTCCACGTCCTTGAAACCAACACGGTTTAACCAGGAGTCTCTCCAATTTATCAGCAGTTAAAAATAGAGGGGAAGGATGCGAAGGACGGTCCCTGCTCCCCAGGAGCCGGGGGCCACGTGCGGGAAGGTAACCTCTGCGCTGGGGTAGGACACGAGACGGGTCCCTCGTCCTACGCGGCAAAAGTGGTTTTGTCTTGAGTTTGGACGTGCCTCCTGAGGGCAGGAGATTAAACCAGAAGCGTGAGGGGATGTGTAGACAAACACAAAAGATCAGACTAGATCATTACAGGCAGTAACTGCTTCCATAACAATATTTACCAAGCCCACGGTATCCATAGGCCTTCTAATAAACACAGCATAAATCCAGGTGTGCAGGGAGGCATGGGTATAATCCGCTGCGTCTTTAACATGCATCCTAGAAATGCCCTAAATACATATTTACACCCGCATGCCTACTGACTCCAAATAAGCTGTTCAGGCTGCCAGGCTGTTAATCCACATTTTAACGCCGCTGGTCTATCAGATGAACGTGTTGTGTAAAAACGATTCCCGGTACAGTATCTGCCACTCGGGGGCTGTGCACACTTGGGGGGTGACGCCGAGCTCGGCCATGGCAATACGCGTGCCCTGGTCTGTTGGCACATCTCTGCACCAGTGGAGAATGTGAGGGTGCGGAAAGCCCGGGCTGTCCGTGAGCATTTTCAGCGCCAAAACACATCCTTTCGTTCCGGTGTGGGTCAGAGCGATGGTGTGTGGGCTTGGGGGGCAGGTGTGGGGCTGGGGCTGGACCCGGCCGTTCCATCTGGGGCACTCAGCTGACTCTCCTTCCCCCGTCCGTTGGGTGACGGACACATTACAGTGGTGCTGGCTGGGTTGGTTGTGTTTTACCGGTCCCCTGGGTTTGGTTTGGAGAGTTGTGGGATGCTCAGGGCTCAGTGAGGGCTGGGCTCCCCACTCGCCTTCCTGGGGCAACATGTCCCCATTCCTGCCGGCAGCGCTTGGAGCAGTGCGTGGCAGTGGGGCTGCCCCCAGGGATGGGAAAACAGCCTCCCTGGAACGGGGCGCTGACAGGTACCCCCACTGTGCAAGGGGCTGGGCTGGAGACCAGCTCTGGGCAGAGCCGCCCGGGGCTCCCCGGTCCCTCCAACCCCCAGGGTCCGGCTCTGATCTCCCCTGCGTCGTCCTGCATGGGGCACGGCTCCCCGCTGGCTCTGCAGGTGCTGTTTGACAGCGTTTTGCTTTGAAGCACAAATATTCCTCTTTTGGGGCCCAGCCACGTTCCCCCTCACCATGCAGAGGGGCCGCGGTGGAGGAGCCCCTGGAGGTGCCAGCGCTGCCGTGGGTCTGTCGGTGCCGGAGCGCGGCGCTGACACGGGACTGGGCAGAGCGGGCAGGGCTGGGCAGTGACCTGCCTCATTTGTGTTTGGTTTTGGAGGGAACAGGATTGCCACGTGTTTATTTTTACCGACACTGATATGATAATTTAGTTTTCTTCATGAATGAGATTTGGGGAATTTGAAACTTTACTCTGGTCGTGCTTCTCTCCCAATTTATTATGTATGCTTAAATAAACATGTTGAATTAACTTTATAAGGCTTGTAAAAACTACAGATAAAACCGCTCTAGAAAATCAACATTCTAAATCATGCTAAGTCTCTTCCCATTTTGCTCATCCTCTAGCAGGGCATTGACAAAAATATGAAATTGATTTGGTTGAAGGGTGTTAAAGAGCCGACAGCCAAATGTCACAAACAATGAATGGCTGCAGTGTTGAGAAAATCAATAGGGAGGTTAAAGCTGGTCTTGTGAAAGACTTGGCAGACTGCTCTGTTCCAGGAAGATATCTGTCTTCTGGCCTTGGTTGCATGATCAAAAGGAAAACTTGATAGGTTTAATGAAGGGAGATACTGTAAAACTGACAACAGAAATATAGACACTGTGGTAAACTGCAGTGCACATCAGTGAGTGGAGCTATTAGATACATTTTTCAGTCTGAAAAAATATTTATAGGTAAAGATGTCAAAAAAATATTAGTGCATTCCTCCACTTCTCCGCATTCGCTCCCCAATCAGCGCACGCATTTGCATGGCGTAAACAGAGGTTTGGGCTCTGTCTTTAATTGTACAACATGATGGCAAATGTATAGGGCAAAATAATTAGCATGATAATTAGCGAATCGTAATGTTTTCAAATAATTGCGTGAGGAGATTGCAGAGCCAAAGTGAGATTGGAATCTCTGCTTTATTTGGAGACGGTATTTCAGCAAATCATAAAAGATAGGGAAAAAGTGAACCGCTCTTTCATCAATTAAAAGCACGGCGGTGTGACGGCAAACTATCCTTTAGTCCACCCCAGTGTGTCTCGCACGGGCGTTGTGTCTCATGCTGCTTTTGATAAATACACAGTTGGGCTTAAAATCAGTTTTGTGAATATTAGATCCACAAATATAAATGAGGATGCCAGCCATTAAAAAAGGTTAATAATGTTAGATTAATTTTGTTTTTGAAATCAGCTTGTAAACAAAATTTGCACTGATTTACACCTGACCTATTAGCAGTGATCCTATATAACATATTGCATCATTAGAGAAAAAAATTGTTTAAGGTCTGAATTATTGCTTCCCACATATTTGTTTTCCAAACACAGCATTGCACCTAAGACTAAACTGTAAAATAATATTTGAAATAATGTGGCACCTTTGCAGCATTTATTTCTCCCCAGCACTGTGTTAAGCGTATATGTTCATTTCACAAGCCTGTTTGTGTTCGTTGTCATCTGTCAGTTCTGGGGATCCTATCTTCCTCTTTTTTTTTTTTTTTTTTTTCCTAGAAAAATGAACTCATTAGTTTAAAACTCCCAAATGCCACATTCAGCTCAAACAGCGAAGATGATAACCTGTAAAAAAAGAGAGGAGAAAAGAGAGAAGTAGTCTGGCAGGTTTTCTGCAAGTGGACGCTGTAATAAAAATGCCCCCTACTTTGTTGGGATGGTGTTTGTAGGGCTGCTGCCATATGTTACTTTCCTTTTTAGCTGGGATTATGCCATCATTATTGCTGATAAAAGCTGTTTACTGCCTTGGCAAAGGAGTGATGCTTGGCGCAGTTTGGAAGCCGCCATTCAGTTTACAGAAAAGTGCATTTAGTGCCAGATGCTAGAATCCAGGGGCTTTGTTATCTTTTCCCATTATTGGGATCCTCCATTGTCTGTTTTTTTCTCCTTTTAACTTAGCTCTGGCTTTGTTGTTTGTGTTTTAAATTCACTTTAGTTCGGGCAGGTGACATTGCAGGTTTGAGCTCGCCGGGCGGTGCCGTTGGAAGCCGGTCACTGGCAGGGATGGCGTCTCCTCCGAGGGAGCTGCTGGGTTTTGGTCCCTGCACGCCGGCGGTGGGTGCCCTGCCCCGGGGAGAGGGGCTCAGCCACGCGCGGGCCCCAGCGGCGGCTCAGGGACCCCCGTGAGGAGCTTCGCTGCGTGGGAGCTGGCACGGGTGTTCCTAGAAACCTCAGCACCCAGGGCCTGGCGCTGTTGTTGGGCTGCAAGGAAGGAAGAACTGCAGAAAATGTGTAAATGAAGGAGAACATCACATCTGAGTCTGAAGGTGGCCATAATTCATATGTAAATGCTCTTAGCGTAGACTCAGGGAGCTCTTGGACGGGTGGCAGCTCCGTTTGTGCCAGGCTTTCCATTAAAAACTGTTGTCTTCACCATGGAGAAGGAAGTGTATCTGGCCTGAACCCGACTAAAAGCTGGGGGAAGAGCAGGAAGCCGGCAGTGCCGGGGTGGTGGCCGTTCTGCCGGGCAGTGCCTGCTCCGCGCTGAGGGCACAGCGGGTGCTGCCCCTGTAGCCCCATGGGCCACTGCGACACCAGCCCAGGCTCCCTCCTGCCATGGAGCCATTTGCCGTGCCTTGCGTTCCCTCGCGAGCGCCGTCGGGCAGAGCAGGGCAGGTGCCAGCGGGTCACCGGCCCTTCCCTGGCACCTCAGGAGGGGCACAGCCTCTCCCCCGCTGGGCCCCCCACCCTCGCTGCTCAGTGCCGCCTTCCGTGCGCTGCCCCCGCGCTGCTGCTGCTGGCCCTGAAACGCGGCCGTGCCCCGGCTGGCATCAGAATGCCGGCTGCCGCTGGTGCCGACGGCAAGGCTGCAGAAGGGTACAACGCTGGTGCAACACAGGGCCAACAGGGAGGGTCACCCCTCCCGACAGCTCCAGGAGGCCTTTGGTGGCCGCCTGTGGCCAGGACTGGAGCTGTCGCCTCCCATGACGTCACGGGATGCTGCACACCTCAGGTACGCGCCCCTGTGCCTCACGGCACGTTGCGCCAGCCCCTTGTGGCAACAGCACAGACTTGTGACGTGTTTTTTCTCTGTTTTTTTGTTGTGAGGAAAAGCCATCGCGGC
Source organism: Numenius arquata (assembly GCF_964106895.1). Classification (NCBI taxonomy): domain Eukaryota; kingdom Metazoa; phylum Chordata; class Aves; order Charadriiformes; family Scolopacidae; genus Numenius; species Numenius arquata. The sequence continues at coordinate 11,700,136 of NC_133594.1, forward strand.
CTGCCTGTCTGTCAGTGCCGGAACTGAGAGCCCAGTACATGGCATGTGGCCCAGCGTGTGCCTTGTCCTGGCCATGTCCCCGTGCCTTCCCCCTTCTGCTGTTCATGGGCCATCCTCTACCTTCCACCCAGTAAACCGTGCTGGGGGCATTTGTAAATCTCATCCTTGCCAGAGGCATGGACTCGCTGCTCCCGAACTGATTTTCCAGGGCCCCCAGCCCTTCTGTTGTGTTTGGGGGCCCCTCGGGCAGCCCCGGGCGCAGGTCCTGGGGCTCTGGTGAGCCCCCCGCACCGTGCTGGTGGCCCCGTGCTGGTGGCCCTGTGCCACACCGCGGCCCCACAGCTGGGCTGGGCGAGCCAGCAGAGGGTGGGCGCAGAGCGGGGACCCGGAGCTCCCTGTTCACCTCTGCTCCTTTATTCTGTGGGGAAGAGGCTCTGACCTTATTTCTTCTGCTAAGAGAGATGCATCTGGAACCAAATGAGGGCAGTAAAGTATAATAGAAGGCTTTACAAATGAAAGTTTTGTTTCTGCTTGTGCAATACCTTGTTTCCCCCTCGTGTATCCTGGGAAATCAGGCTGATCAATAGTTCCCATTTCAGCACAACTGCAGCAAGCATTACAACTGTATAAAATTTACAACATTGTCTGCTGTAAATTTTAATTGGAAATGCCTCATAGCTTTACCCTCTATCTTCGTGCCTTTAAATGTATTTGATTTAAAAAAAAAAAACGCAAACAAATTTACAACGTATAATATCATGTCCTACACTTTTTAGTGACAGTGTGGTACAAATAGTGCAAACCCACAGCCCTGCCAGAAGAGAAAATGGCTGCAGAAATCCCTGGCAGGAGCGGGGTGAGCGCTGGGGGGTATTGGGGGGCAGCCGAGCCCACGGCGTGGGGCAGGGCCCGCCTGGCAGCACCCGCGGGAGCGATCCTGGGGCTCGGGGGTGCCTGGAGCCCGCGGAGCCGCCGCAGCCGGTGCAGCCAGCAGGGCCGGGAGCCGCAGCACCGCGCAGGCGGGAGAAAATGTCGCTTTCAGCACAGCTTTATTTCTGTCACAGGTCAGGCTTAAAATGCTGTGTGATACAGTTATTGACTCTAATCTGGGCATAAACACAAGTCCTCAAGCACCAGCCCAATTAATAATTTGCATAATTAACACGCATATTAAATAGGGACTGGCCTTGCATCTGTATTTGCAGTGATAGGGGTAATGAGGGCTAGTGGAGCGGCGCCTCGGGCTGGCGTGAGCAGACGTGTGGCAGTAGTAATTTTTGCTGGGATTGACAACTGCTAGACAAGCAGTCCCAGCATAAAACTAAACCCCGTTTGGCAGAATTAATCGTTGACAAACTGCTCTTAAAGCTGTAACATTGTTTCTGTCAGTTGTTCGGTTTGATGTCACTGTTAGACATAATAAATCAATAGTGTCAGAATTTGGTAATGTTTATAGCTAGCAAGGTTTATTATTTCATATGACTGTCATGTACAAATAGTGGTTATCATGGCTGCCTCTAAATTATCAAAGGCAGAATATTGCCTGGAATATATTTCTTAAATTCCTTCTCCAATTAATCCTGTTGATCGTTGGCAGCGATGGGTCCCACTTGTGTTTTGGGAGGGATGGGTTTGTCCTCTGTACATTTTTTAAAGAAAAGTTTCAGCGGCTGCACGTGGAGGATTTATGGCTGCAGTCTCACAGGCTGGACAGCAGGTCTTTGCTTTATGAACCTCACTTCTCCTGCTTGAGTTGCAAATTTTAGGTGAATTCCCCAGAGCGGTTTCATGCACTCGGCGTGTGTGGGCAGGGCAGAGATTTCCTGACCCCAGCGGGGTTGGAATCACATCCCCCTGAGTGGGGTCCAGCCCTGGGATGGGGATTCATTGTCCACCAGGAATGGGACATGGGCTGGGGGGAGGACAGGCTCCTGCTGCCACCCGGGAGTGCGGGGGACACCTACTGTGACATGTGGGTCCCTGTGCCCGTGTGGCTCTGAAGCCTGTGCTGATGGAGTGAGAGCACCCTGTGGACTTGGTGGTGCTGGAGCAGCCGAGGTCCCCTCCTGCGCATCATCCCATGCCCGAGTCCCGGGGAGGATGGTCCCTCAGCTCTGCCACAACCGTGTGCCATGCACCGCGTGCCATGCACCGCATTCCATGCACCACAGCCCCACGTAGTGCCAGGGGGTGACTGTGCTCACCTTTTCCCTGCTCTCTTGGCACCATTTCACCCCAAACACCGGGGTTTGACCCATTGCACATCCCCTGGGACTGCCCCCAGCCATGGACCCAGAGGGAGGAGCTGGTGGGACTGGGCAGTCCCTGGGCTACTCTAAAACTGTCCCCTTACCAAAGCAGTGTGTATAAATTACGACAATAAATTACTGCAGCCCCAGGGTAAAAGAAGCATCAAGTTATGACTTTTACATGAGTATTTAGTCAGCCATTCAATAAAAAATAGGTCTTCCAGTTGCACAGTACCATTTATCAGCTACATATTTATTATTTATCATAGCTACACATGATGCAAATGTGAATTACCTAAGCTGCTCCTCCAAGGAGCACTTGCTTTTATAGAAATGTAAACATATATAATACAGTTTGCAAAATCAGATACCAGGCTTTGAAAGGAAAAAGAAATTAGGTATGCAGATTTTATTTTTGCTTTCATTTCTGTGTGATAAATTATCTGTGCTACAGTTTCCTTTTAAAGGTCATTTCCAGGATTCACTTTTCCTTAAGTCCCCGCCGCTCTATGAACAGGGATTTGTGGGAACGCCCAGTGCCCACTGGTGCCCGGACAGGGGATGGAGATGGCGTGGGGTCACGGCTCCCACATCTGTCACCAAGCCGCTTTCACAGGTGTTTGCATGTGCTCATAACAAGGGCTGATCCTGACGGCTGCCGCAGGGCCTGTGCCCGGGGCACAGCGGGGCTCGCCTTGGCCAAGGTTGGGGCCCCGGGGCTGGAGCCAGGGCAAGAGGCTGTGCAGAGCCAACCCCGGCATTCCCACCCCCGAGATCGATCCTCTCACCAGGTGACAATCATTTATAGGCAGGAAATACCTGCGCTCATTAAAATTCCTCCCACATTTATTCTAGCTCTGGTAGTCTATAAAGTGATTTTAATTCTAAAGGAGGGATTTGAAGATTTCTTCCCTGCTCGGTGTTTCTAGAGTTTCTGGGCTCCTACAGGGAATTTCAGGCCTTCAAGTATTTCACTTACATGAATTGCCTTTCAGCTTCAAAAGTCTTTTTACATCTGAGAGCCCCTTCCTGGCAGAGGGGGTGGCGGGGCAGGGGCAGACCAGCGCCACGCTGGGTGAGGGGAGCTCGCCCCGTCTCCCCCTTTGCGGGGGCACGGGGTGGCAGGGGGCTGGGGCCGTGGCAGTCGCTGGCATGGTGGGGCGCCTGGAGACCCCATGCAAACTGGCCTGTGGGCATGCACTGCTGTGGCCTTGCGTTGGCATGAGGAAATGCTGCTCTGGCCCTTCAGTTCTGGAGACCCTGCTCCTGCTCCTCCTCTGCCCCTCTGGAGATGGCCCTCCTCTCTATTATGGTGATGCCCACATCTAAGCCTGCACAAAAGCCTCCTTTGACCACAGAGGCAGCACAAGGTCTGTGGGTGCTCCAGCCCCACGGGTCCATCTCACCCCTCGTCATGGGGCTGACACTCATTGCTGGGGCACTGCACTCCCCAGACCTGGTTTTATACCCAGGGGCAGGCAGGGGGACTTTTGGCTTGTTTGCAGCAAGTGGTATAAAATCTTTTGTACAAAAAGTGTAAATCACAGGGGTAAATAGCTGAGGAGTGGAAGCCATTGCAGAGCTGAGGTATCAAGTCAAGCCCTGGCCACCGGTCTGTGCCTCGGCCGGGTCTGTTTCCCGGAGCGCAGGGGTGGCCATTGTCAGGGCGAGCTGCCGCCGGGCCGGGCAGCGTCCCCGCAGCCCGCCATGGGGCCTTGGCACCTCCTGCAGCACCCGGGGCCGGGGCACCATCTGCTCCGGCTCCTGCAGCCCTGAGTCACACTCAGGGTTACGTGCACAAGGATCTGGCTGCTGCGGTACACCCAGGCTGTTCTCAGGGTCCCCGCTCCTGGCAGCGGTGCCAGCGGTGCGGGGGGCTGCAGGGCAGCCTGGCCGGGGTAGCAGCCAGCTCTGCTTTTGTTCCCTCCCGGAAAAAAGCCTCCGGATGGTGTTACACATGGCTCTGCTGTGAGCTGGTCCTCGCCAGGGGAGGAAGAGTCCCGGTGCTGGCACAGGCACCGTGGTGACATTGCTGAGGGACTTGGTGGCCTGGGAGCACTCAGGCTCGTGTCACTGCCGGTGGCACATGACAGCGGCGCGTTAGCACCGATTTGCTCTGGATGAGACGCGAAGAGCCGCTCTCCCCGGGAAAAGGCCTTTTCCTACGGCGGATGGCGGTTCGGCAGCTCTCGCGTTCTGAAGGAGCGGCCGGAGCCGCGCGACCGGTGAGGAGGCGCTGGGAGCAGCCGGGTTTTCTGGGGGGAGGTCATTAGTTAACGCATCCGAGGGATGCACGGGAGAATAACAGCACATCAGTTAGGATGCTAATTCACTCGACTGGCAGCGAGCGCTGCGAAATGACAGCTTGGAGGGGTGCGGGGGAGGGTCTGAAAATGGCAGCAGATTGGTATTTTGAAAGGGGAGGGAAGTTTTATAATGATGAATAAGAAAGATGACATTTGGTGCTCACATTTTGCTTGCTCTGGCTGTCCGCAGGAGGGTCAGTGTGCGTAACCTCCCGTGATGAGGCCTGGGGCTGCCCAGCAGCTGACTGGGTGTATACCCTTCAGACGGGAACAAAAAGAAAAGCCCAGATAATTAGGCCAAGTTGAACTGCAGGAGGTAGCCAGCTTCTCGGCTGCCTTTTGTATATTCATGACCCAGCTTGATTGATGGAAGGACAGTGTTTGGTGACACTGTCATTTGCAAGTTGAAAGGTAGACTACAGGCTGGAGCTATGCTCAGATGTGCCTTAAAGGGTCCTACAATAAGCTCATTTGGATGCTGATGATGTTCGCATCTGCATTTCTTTGTTTCTAACTGTTTCAGGAGGACATCTGTTAATTTGTATAGATTAGCTTGGATGCTTTCATTTAAAAACATCAAATTATGTAGCAGGACTGTTTATTATAAAAGTTTCCAGGAAAGTTTGTACTGATTTGGAAACCATGCAGAGTGTAACACTTAAAAGCAGGATTGAAAAAATAATAGAAATACTTATATTGCCATTGAGCCTCCCACGCCCAGGAATTAAGGCTTGTATTTCTGCTGCAACATTATCAAGAAGCGTTAGCAAAAACATCTGTTGAATTATAAATTTAAGGATAAATGAGGCTTGCCAAATTTCATATCTGCTCAGGAGAGGAGGACCTCCTTCACTGGACAGTGAAAGCCTTTACGTATGAAGGGGGGGGGGGGGAAGCGAAATGTAATTAATTCAGGAGGGAAAATGCTTTTACTGTGCAATATTTAGTCACATATTTCAAGAATAATAGTGCTTATGTCAGAGAAGTTACATTTTTTACAGGTGCTGCTTTCAGAGAGATAGTGGGCTGTGAGTCGGGGGGAGGTGGCACCGCTGTGGGTTGGCACACCCCGACTGTCCTCCTGCCTCCTCCGGCTCCGGGCACCCGAGCGGGTCCCGCAGCCACTCCCAGACCCCCGGAGCTGGGGGGCAGTGGGGACGGCTCCGGCTCACCCCAGCTTCAGCCCAGCCTTTTGCAGTGACCTCTCCTCGTGCGCCCCTTCCTTGGGACCTGTGGGCAGCTGCTGCGCCCCTAAAACCTGGTCTCATTCCAGGTACTTTCAGCCACATTAATTCATGGCTGAGCAGGGTCTGCTCTTGCCCTGCTGCTTGGCGCCAGGCATCAACCTCCCAGGGAAGCCTTTGCTGTCCCGGCCCGCAAGGCCCAGAATCATGGGAATGGGGGTCAGGAGACGGCCCCGGGCTGGGGCAGACCCGCTGCAGGGGCTCTCGCCCACCCGCTCCTCCTTGTGCCCCTGAGCCGTGGTGCGCAGCCATGCCGGCAACAGCACTGGCCCAGCACTGGCCTGCTAAGGCATCTTCCTTAACTGAGCTTGGAAATGTATGCCTGTGACTCCCATCTTTGTGTTTACTCCAATTAACACGTAAACCCTAATGAGCCAGGTCAAGGGAGCTGGGGGTCCATAAATGGAGAGTGACATGGCAGAGCTTGGCAGCTGCCTGAGGACCAAGGTAGTCAGAGATGGGGAAATAACCCATTTAGGGGACACCAGCGGTGACCAGACATGTGAGACCATGGCCGCAGGCAGCCCCAGCATTGGGGACAGCCCCAGACCCACTCGTGCTTTTGAGAGGTCTGGGCATGGGCTGGGGGAGAGCTTGGGGCCAGCCCTCACCCCTCCCAGCCCTGCATGCAGACGTGTGCCATGTCCCGGCACGTGCCCCCACCAGAAAGGCCTGTCACCCCCAGCCTGATGGTCACCCACAGGGGCGGAGGGCACCTTCCCTGGTCCGTGCCCTGTAGCGCCATGTCCTGGCACGCTCCGGGGTCCTGGCAGCTGTCCCACTGCCGCCTGTGTGTCCTCCTGGTAGATTTATGGGATGGAGATCAAGGGAGGGTTTCTAGGGCAGCCAGTGTAGTGACAGCACCCGGGAGCCGTGCTATGGGGAGAGGGTGGCCATGGGCAGAGGTCCCCCATGCACGTGGTGGGCACCAGGCGCCAGCGGCCACTGCAGCCCAGCGGGTGCTGAGGGGGTGCAGGGCCGTGGGGAGCAGGATGGGGCACAGGGAGCGGGGCGCAGCCTGCCTGTGGTGGCAGGGAGTGCAGCGTGCTGATGCAGGGCGTTATCATCGCAGCATATGCTGGCTATTAGTGTGCCTTTTATTTAATTTTTTTTTTTTTTTTTTAATACAGTTTACATTGCTAGTGGCGGTGCAGGCTTAATTGCTACCTTGCCTGAACGCAGCTGAGTTTTGTAGTTACTCAAGCAGGAGGTTTTTAAAACTGTGAAATAGTTTCCCTTCCTGCATGCCCCCAGATCAGGTAGAAAATGGGGAAAGAACTGCTAAATGATGTATTTAGAAAAAGCTGTTCTACAAGAGTATTTGAAACATTACAGATCTGCCAGAAGGTCCATTAACATAAATGTTTAACTCAGACACACACAAACTTATGTACCGAAATGAAAATGTTTCATGCATTAATTTGCTGCAGAAGGTACTAACATAACAATTAGAACAACATTCTGCCTGCTTATACTTAAATTTCCTGGGGCAGTGTTGCGGTGGTAATGCATAGCGCTGATATAGGATCTCCTCGACTCTCTGCGCAGCACACCACAGTGCTGCAGTTCATTCTGTTAAATCCGATTCTTACAGTTTTAAACCTGGTGTTGAAGGAACTGGGAGAGATTGATGGTAACGCAGAGTCTGGGGAAGGGGGTGCTGGCGTTGGTGCCCCCTCCCGGGCCGCTGTACACGGCTCAGCCAGTGCCACGTGCCCACGCTCCCGGCGTCCCACGCAATGGTGGTGCACTAACAAAGAAACCTGCCTCATCCTTCAGCTTGCTCAGACAGCGTTTGGCAAAGGCAGCTAAAATAGAGCAGAGGAACCATGAAGCCAGTGAGCGTGGTGCTGGCCCCGTTTCACTCGTGCCCCTGGTTTGGGGCTGTCACATCCATTGGTTTTGCTGGGCTCTGTTTTTTTCCCATCCTTCTCTTGCAGGACAGCCTCCCCTCTTGGAGGGTATCTGAGTGCTGAGTGCTCCCAGCACGCAAACACCAGCTCTGTTAACTGGGAACACGGAGGCGCCAGGGGTTTCCAGCCCAGTCCCGCGGCCGACGCTGAGCTGGGTTTGGTGGTTGCCATGCTGATCCCGTCACACCGTGCTGCACTGCAAAGCTCCGGCAGCTGCCGCGCGGGCTGGGGGAGCAGCCGCTGCAAACGTTCCTCCTCCCAGCAAATGCTTGTCCTAAACTGAGCACCGTAGAATAAAAATGGAAACATAAAAATAGCAGTTGGAAAGATAAAACAGCATTTATAGTACTAATAAAACCGTTGTGGCTTCCACAGGAAAACATGCTTTGTAACCTAATGCTTACCTGGAAAGACTGTCGAGTTTCTGAGAGTTATAGCTGTTTTTGTAAGAGAAGCACAGAGATTTGCTTCAGGGCTGAGTGATAGATTCTCCTGCCTGGAGCATCCCAGTGTGTTTATACATGGCTTGTATGGCAGCTTTCATAAGACATTTACCCCATGATTTGCGATGAGCTTATGTGTGAATAATTAATGGCAATTAATCCTTAATTACAGTAATTAGGCAAGTCACAGGAAATTAAGCTGCAGCTGGAGAAGACCATGCCTGGGAAGAGAGGATTGGGGGCTGTGTGAATGTGCCATTCACTGACAACATTACGGGGATGAGCAGCATTCAGCAGCTTTGGCATTTCTATTGGCAGCCTTGGGTAGGACAAGAACGCTCAACATTAGCAGCAATCTATAGTTGTCTACAAGAGTTTTTAGTTCAAGTGCCAAAATGTTATGTTGCATATGGTGATTATCTAAGTTTATTGGTTGCCATAATTCAAATGGGTGTAATTGTTTTTGGCTTGATAGTGACATTAGAAACTGAAGCTTTTATGTGTTTGTAGGTTCTGCTGGCATCAGCCATGGTTCAACTTCTAGAAACAATTCATCCAGGTTTGCAATTATGAAAATGGATACTACAAATGGCTTGAAATTAACGGAGAAATTTTCAATGATTAAAAAAAAAGACAACAGCAAAACTGGCAGTTTCTTAGTTGAGCAGCTAATTGCTTTATTATTAGCTGCCTTTCCCATTAGAATGAGGTTTGCACAAGGTGCGGCGTGTGCAGGCTCTGCTGGCTGCTTCAGGGAGCGGGACCCAGCGGGAGAAAAATGGCAGCGCTGGCAGGGACGAGTTCGCAGCAGAGGAGATGTCGGGCACTGATCCCCAGCTACGCCCGCGTACGTGAGAGCAGATCCCGGCTCCCAGCCTTCTGCCCTGGGCGACCCCCAGCAAGGCTTTTTGCAGCCTTCCCTGTCATTAATGTGCAAAGTTTTTAAACCTCATGATTAAACATGTTTCAGTAATTTCCTAGGTTTCCAAGTGGCGATGTTTGTGCCAGCAACAATCTGGGGCAGAGACGTGGAGGGAAGCACACATTAGTATCAATGGAACCTACAGAAAGCAATCAGTAATTTATGAGCTTGTGGAAAAATGCCCACATGTTCTCATCAAATTATAGGGTTCCTATAATTTACTCAGTGACTACAAGGTGCACGCTCCCAAACCTGCTGTGGTGTGTTAACTGAACCTCTGATTAGATTTAATCCAAACAACTAATCTGTTAAAGGGTCCTGAATAAATAGGCGATATGGCCGGGCTGGGGTATTATTTCAGACTGCGACGACAACTGATGCGGAGGTCAGCCAATTACACACTGGAGCCCTGCAGTAATCTGCTGGAGGTCAGGTACGTCGCGGCGACCCACCGAAATACTGCCTATGTGCCGCGGGGGCCTCGCGCAGTGCCAGCGCCGGGCGGGGAGGGCGGGAGGAAGATCTCTTACCTTTTAGAAATAAAAGCCTGCAGCCAGATGTTTGCGAGATCTGTACTTGTTTGTAGTACGGAAACGTGTAAAAACTTCAGCTCCTTGCATGTGGAATCTAGATCAATTTTTAATTTACTTGTACGCATGGATGACTCATTTGAAAAAGAAAATTGTGGCATCAAAAAAAAGACATTTCAGTGTGCATAGGTTGCTGCATTTATCTGTTTCTCATGTGCTCTGGAATGGAAATAAGTCAGAGTATCTTAATAATGGTCTTGATTTTATAAATGATTTTTCCCCTTGAAATAAGCAATCCATTCATTTTAATATGTAGAATTGGTTTGCTAGCAGGGCGACAGTTTAAAAAGACTTCCAACTGTGACACAAGTGCAACCATATTGCTTCCTATTACTCGCTAAGGTAGTTGTTTAGAAGAGAGAATGTTCTCCCTGGAAATGTTTAAAGTGCTGTAATTTTATTTAGGATAATGAGGATTTATAACAGTTTTACCATATGAAAACCTGCCTTTAGACAGAGCGAAATAGGCGGTTGCGGTTATTGAGTGTGCTAACGGTGGGGTTTTGTGCGTGGCGAGGCGAGGGGAGGTGTTTGTGTCTGGTCGCGCAGCGTATCCGTCACCAGGCCCAGAACATTCCCCACCGCCGCGTGGGATAATTCATCACCAACACGTATGGATTTCTCTGCTTTAATCGCTCTGGATGTTAATTAAAATCCTGTTTTGTAGAATATTTTAATTTTGAGATTTGCCCATGTACAGCCTTCGCTCTGTTGTCAGGACAGAGCCGGTTAATAACAAATCGCTGAATTTAAGCCGAGTTGGGAATTTGGGGGAAATTCCAGGCTGGTGGGAGGCGCGGGGAGTTTGGCCGCCGGTGTAAGGGGAATTGGGACGTCAGTGCTTTGTGCAGCTCCTCTGCTTTGCTGTAAGGTCGTCTACATCTGGTTTTGTTGTTAGGCCTTTAACGTTTTTTACCTCGTTAAAAATGCTCTCCTGTTATTTCTAATAGTGCTTCCCGTGCAATACTGGCCAACCCGAGCTGGGATCAGGGAACTGGCTTAACAGTACATTTAATGCCCTGTTTATAAATATAAAGGAGAAGGAATTGAACTGTTACAGATTTTATCAGGTTTTATCTCCTCACTGAAAATCTTAGCTCTCAAAACATTTCTAATTTCCCTTATTTGAAGGCTCAAACAGTTTCAAATTACTGCCCGTGGATTGTTCTTGACATCGAGAATGGTAAATTTGAGCTGTGGAAATGCTGGAATGTGTGGTGTGTGCTTTTCCTGAACAAGGGAATTCAACGGGTAAATTACAGTCATTTACTTGGAGTGTAATTTACTGAGAGCCTTTAGGCAAATGCAGGAGAAAGGACAGCAGAAGAGAAAAAATAGCTAAAACGGGGCTCCCCCTCCCTATTCACATGAAATACAATCTATATTCACGTGACAAGGATAATAAAAACTTTCTTATTTAAAATACGTATAATTCTTATTATTTTTTCAATTCATAAGGCAGGCATTTATAAGTATGACTGATTTATGTAAAGATAAGATTTTAAATCTTGCTAAATTATCCACCCATCTTCTGAGCATTGTATATTTTGCATATATCAGGATCTGCATGCAATCATCCCGTATTTGAAATTGATAAAACTGTTAATTTTATGCCTAATAACAGATCAAGTATCTGAGACTGTCATTGAGCTAAATGGAAATTGCTGTTTTCATCCTATGGAAATATTTGACATTTAATCAATTTTTTTAAAAAATAAAAATGTTTATCTAATGGAATCTGCAAGAAAGATATGCACTTGAATTTCTATTTGAAATTTAGAGCATAAAAATAAATACCGGCATATTTTTTCTTCATTTAAATGGCAGGAATATGGTAAAGAAGCAGCCAATGTTTTGCAGCCCCGGAGTGCAGGCACAGGAGGAAGGGTTGTGGGAAGCGCCTGGCCGGGGCTGTGCCGGGGAAGCCGGGAGCGGTGGTAATTGCTGAGCAAACAGGCGGCAGCGCTGTAAAGTGGTTTTTGTACAGCATATTGTAATTTGACACTTAAGTTGTGCCCTGCATTACCCTGTGTCATAATTGATGGCTAAAGAAAAGCACATGCTATGCTAATCCTTTGTTAGAATAGCTTGTTAAATTGTGGTTGCCAATTTAAAATAAACTATGGAATGCTTGTCTATATTTTAAGGTTTGTAGTCTACAGTTTTAAACAGTCATTTTAAAGCTGTTTTTCAACTTTATGTTGCATGCACACTATTCTGCCTTTGCACACAAGGTCAGCATGTTCGCTAGTTTAATAGCAGACCATCAAGAACAAAATCAATGAGCTGCATGTTTCACACTAGTATCACAAGGGATTTTCCCATTTATAGCACATTTGTGTACTGATCCCGAGTTTAAAATGACAATATTGATGCCCTATTAGAGCTGTGCCGAAATGGACATTGTGGGTTGATGCTAAAAGTTGTCTGCACTCGCTCTTTTCCCAGACTTGTGCTGTACTTTTTGTCTGGTTTAACAAACACCAGTAAGCCCGGAGAAGCTCCCTGCGCCGCAGCGCGGGGTGAGCTCCTGCCTGGCGGGTTGGCAATAGGTGGGATTTCTTGACTGCAGATTTCAAATCAAAATCCTTCGTGGTTGGAGCATTACGAGGCTGCGTCTAAATAATCATCTGCGTGCTGATTACTGAAAATAAAGTGGCATTATTGCTTATGGATGAGATAAGGCAGCTCTGCCCTGTGAAGACGCAAGTGCGAGTTCTGTGGGAATTTTATGAGTCCTGGTGCGGCGTAATCAGCCGCCACCGGCTCTAATGGAAGGATAGCTCCCGGTCTGCGGGGGAATATATCCTGTGCCACCGAGAGGAAATGTTACTTCTGCAGAAGAAAATGATTTAATGTTGGTAGAAGGGTTATTCATTTATAAGGGATTAAAAATGACTTCAATATAATACCTTTAATTTGTAATAATGGTCTGCAGGGCTGTTTCCTGTCTAAAATAAACCGTTTGACTGGCATGTTCGTTTTGATCCGTTCGGTTGCATGGTATATTAGAGGGGATAAAGGTATTATTTTCGGCTATTGTATATTCAATTAAGGCGGCGAGGCCCCGCAGTTGGTGTGGTCGCAGGGAGGTGTAAGGCCATCGCCCGGTCCACGCCTGACCCTGGGGGAGACGGATTCCTCTCCTGCCCTGGGGATGGAGTCACTGCCCTGCCGTCACCGCCTGCCCAGCACGGCTCGGGGGGGGGACAGGGCTGCACACACGGAGCACGGCTGCTTTTGTTAATTGCGCTAATGGGGGTAAAGCGAGTAAAAGTTGAAGCCTGGGGTGAGCGGAATGCTTTTGGCTTTGAGGGATCGCAGAAATAAAAAAAAAAAGAAAGAAGGAAACCTTTGCACTTGAGCTCTGTACATAATTAGCTGTGTCACTCTCTGAAGAGCCAGCGCTGTGTGTCGGGAGGTGGGTGACACTTGGTGTGGCCCGAACCCTGGTGGCTCGCCCTCCTGCTGTGACATCCTGCTGCCGGCGCCCTTGCACAGATCTTCTTCTCCAGGCTGCTTCGGGGCGGCTGCGCTCAATTTGGGCTCTAATCCCGGAGAAAGAGGGATGGCAACTGCACAGCATGCAGTCCAAAGGCAGGCAGGTGACAGGACACGGTCACCCTCACTTGAGCTGCCCCTGGATCAGCGGCATGTCCAGGGCTTGGTTTGTCTGGTCACTGGGAAATAAATGTGTAGAAACGGCTTGCTCTGATTCAGCAGACGGGTGTCACCAGTTTTTAGGATTTAATAACAGGTTTCGCTGTGCTGGGTGCTGGTTTTGTTAGTCTCCAGTTTTGGGATCACCAGAAAATCTCAGCTTCCTAGTCAAAAAAAAACTTGTTCTCCAGTCTGTACGTGCAGGTTGAAAAGGCGACCCAGAGTCTCCAACACAGGAGGGCAGATAAACAGGGCCCATATCTATTACTGCTAAAATTTTCACACTTTTTAAATTAGCACCAATGGGGGGAGGAAGAGGGAGGAATCTGACGCATATTTTTGTGAACCATAATATTAGCAGCTCGGTAAAGGGTAGAATTCTCTGAAGATGTGACCAGTGCTGGTGTGCCTGGAAGCTCTAGGCGATAAAGAAAGATTATGCAGAGATCCCCAAATTCAGAAAGAAATATACGAAGAGGCTTCTTTCAGTGTAACTGAACAATAAACAGCAAAGCAAAATAAACATACAGTGCTTGTAAATTTACGTTTGTTACAGATCAAAAATACAAGACAGAGCACTATCTGGTGGTAAAATACAAACAGAATTAATCTGAATAAACATTTCCAGCACGGCTGTTCTAGAAAAAAGGCACGCTCTCCTTGCGATGTTTGGTACAAAGTACTGATAACATGGCTGGATCCTGCTCTCCGGCTTTAATTCTCATGTATTTAGTGCAGAACTGCTGTCTCTTTTACTGCGAGAGGGGAAAAAAACCACCACAACAGAGCCAATTTTGATTGGAACAGGCAGGATTAAAATGCAGGATTATCCCTGCAAAGGGCTATATCGGGTGTGCGGCTCACTGACCTTTTTGAGGAGCGAGCGTGCGTAGAGCTGTGCTGGAATGAGCCCGGATGCCCGTGAACTTCCCGCGAGCGGGGAACCAGGGACACAAAGGCTGTGCTGGGCACTGCTCCCGGTTACCTGTGATCAGTACCCGCGTTTGTGTGCCTGGGTGTGTACATTTCATTCCAGTTCTCAGCCCAAACAGTGTCTTTGTATGAATATGTGCTTGGAAATAATGTTCCTATAGGTTCTGGTGATATAAATAATGTATGTGGAGAAGCTCATAAATGTAAGCTCGAATTTTCCTCAGTAGTTTTTGTTCTCAATCACCTTGATGAAACAATCTTGAAGGCGCTCTCCTTTCCGTGGCATTTGGAATGAGTCCCTGACAGGCTGATTTTCCACCCCTGTTGTGATGCTGCTTTCTCTAGTTAATATTCCTCTGTAAGTGTCGTACCAAAGTAAACCAAAGGAGCCCAGCTCATGACACTAAGGCTGCATTTGCATTAATTATGCAGTCAGGGCTGGTGAGAAAATGCTGTCGCAGAGAGAGAGGCAGTAAATGAGAACCCTCCGAGTGCGCCTGAATGAAGAGCATTAAGTTCATTTACATGGAGCAGGACGAGGCGCTCAGGCTGGGGAGAGGGAACAATGGCATTTCTCTTGTCGGCTCGCCCGCCGTTATTGTTCTGCGGCTTAATGACTTAAAGGCAGAGTAGTTGCGCTGACAAAAAGACAGCCAAGATCCCTTTGGTATTAATAACGGCAATAATAATTAATAATATCCCACTAATCGGGCAGCACATGTCACCCCCAAAGCTGGCGAGGCCCTGCCCGGCGGGAAGGCTGAGGTGTCCTGGGCCACCATGGCCCCTCACGCCCCTCTTGTGCCCTGCGAATGTCGGTTGGTGCTGCCACTGAGCCCCCTCCGGTGGGCACCCGGCTGGGGCCAGAGCCCTGCTGCTGCCCGGGGAGGGTGGGCAGGGGAGAGCAGGGGGCTGCATGGCCGTGGGGACAGAGGGACAGGGCCTGTGTGGGGCGGGTGGCGTGAGCGACATGGCGGGGCCTGGAGACCCCGTCTGGGCCCTGCCTGGGCGGCCTCTGCGGGGCTGTTAGGCCTGGCCCCGCCAGCCAAGAGCAAGAATCTTTCAGTCTGTTTATTTTCCAGTGATTTTTCATGTGTTTCCAACATCCAAGGGTTTAGATCTGTAGCAAAATTGCTCCTTGTGGTGCCAGGACAAATGGCTGAAAACGGCTCATTTCAGTTCGGGAATTTCACCCTCTTGGCCACCAAGAAGGGGGGTCCCCACCAGTTGGGTAACGCAGTCGGTCTCCCCCGTCGCCTGCCCCCATTCCACACCGGCCTTAAAATACCAGAGACTCCTTTGGCTAATACCATAAACAGGGTATGTGAAGCTGTGTATGAAAATATTTACTGGGTCTTGCATAGTGAGCTCCACATGGAGATGGGAGCGCAGGAGGCCCGAGGGCCTGGGTGTGCTGGTGCCTGCTGAAGTACTGCCCCATCCCACGAGAATCAGCTCTGGACTGGGCATGTCTGCGAGTGAATCAGGGCCACCCTGCTCTCCCACTGCGTCCCCAGAGGTTTCTCCATGTACGAAACACGGTGGTTGTCCCAGAGCTGCGCTGACAATGATGTCTGCCCTGTACTGACAGCCCCCATTTCACCGTACTCACTGCACAGCAATCAAAGGCTCCTCCAGATTCTTCCACTGTCTACGTGCACGTGTGCGTCATGTACGTTACGGAATGAAAGCAGAATTTGTGACCCATATGCTTACAGAGTTACAGACATGGAAGGTGTTATATATGGTCACTAAGGAGAAGTACTAATACATATGTAAAATATGGAAGGTGTGCTCCTTAATCCTTTTAAACGTAAAGATTAATCTAATAGTGTATTACAATACAATAGGTTGGTATTCTTTTTCATCAAAATGTGGAGATTTCAAGTTCAAAACTTGTTGTCATCTCTATTTATCTTCAAGACTTTCAGACACTTTAAACTACAGTTTAAATTTAAAGTGACTTTTTTTATTCATATGCTGGCATAATTTTCCTTGGAATGATTTATATTTCAATAATAGCTTAAATTATGTTTTGCATTCTACGCTTTGATGTCATGCGGGAGGTGTCATCACAAGATAAACTTTCACATCTGAGAGTCAATAAATTGTGCTTAAGTAGTCTAATGAAAATATTGTAAATGACTATATAGAGTTACATACAGAACAGAAATGCAGTACAGATACACATATATATTTAACAAAGGACTGTGTTTGATCATACGGTGTCATTAGCTTTGACACCATTGCATGGTACCAGTTTACAGTGATATGAATCCTATAATACTATATCATGCTTTTATCCACTAAATAAAAACCTGCCCTATGTTTTATTACAAAGTAGGTGGCCTGGAGGAAAAATATATGTATTCTTTCCTTTTGGAATAAAATATGCATTTGGGCTTCTCATTTCATCTCCAATCTGTGTTATTCCTTAAAAATGCAGAACTGCCTGAAGTCCTCTTTAATATTTAATTCAACAACTTTTTAATCTGTCATTATGCTGTGATGAAGTAAGCATCAAGTGTCGCTGAAAAAGATTAAATTATACTTGGAAATAGGAATTGAAATGATTTAGGGTTGGAGGCTGAATATTTGCTTTGCACAAGTAATAATAGTAGGAGCTTGGGTGAAGCACGGGTTTGGATCTGGCTCTAATACCTCTGCCGATCCTCTCTCCCTGGTGGCTGCCCCTTGATTTACTCTGGCACTGCCAAGCTTTATTTGATTTAAATGGAGGTAGGAAGTGGAAATTCCACACTACAATACATTAATTACTCTGCTACTCCTTACACTGATTTTCTTTTTCTCTGTAAACATCATAAACTCTGATGCAGGCAACCCAATGGATAGCCGCTCCCAGCTACCCTATAATTTCTTGTTAACAAGCTTATCTTAAAATGGAAAAGCAGGAATAATTAATATCTACCTCTGGAAGAATGGATGGTGTGAAACAGTAGAACACTTGTTCCTGTCCATTCATGAGGGATGCCCCCATGTAACGAGGGGACTTGTGCCAACATCATCCAATTGCTTAACTTGTGCTTTCGCTCTCCCTTTTCTTTCTGAAGTCGCCTTTGAATTTCTCTGCTGGGGTTCTGGGGAGAAAGGGAAGAGCAATATCACGTTGCAGCCGTGGGGTCTTGATTCCAAACCTGCTTTAGGTGAAGCTGAAAAGGCAGACCTGGTGGTCCCACTTCGGTCCGTGGGTGTCTGAAACCAGGGCAGGGTTGGGCACCGCTGGGCACAACTCCTCTCTTGGGAGCACTCTGCCCCGAACAGGGGGAGAGGAGACCCCTGGTGCCCCTGGCCAGGCTGGGCACCCCAACACCCCCCTGCCTGACAGCCATTTTCAGCCATATATAAAAAAGAGAGTTTTGGAATCGTGGTGAGGTTTCCAAGGAAGAATGTCTTTGCAGCATTACTCACAGCACTGCCTGACAGAAGAAAAGCTGCCTCAAAGCATGGCTTTCTCCAAGGTGCAGAGCTTTCTCCAGACCGTAGAGACATTAGGTCCTTTACTGGCCACCTCTATTACAGGAAAGTTATGTCTCCAGTACTGCAAGATTTAGTCTGGAGTTTGATACACCTTGCAGTCCAGCTTGAGAATGGGACCACATTGTTTATAATTCTGGCAAAACCACTCTTTCTTATGTGACATATTGTAAAAAAAGAATCCATTCTCTCATACCCAATGCATTATTTATAATTATTCTCCCTTCTTTGTAGAAATGTGAATATCTATATAAATAATTGATTGCAATTATTAATAATTGGGGAACATGCAGTATTTTTATACCACTTGTGTGATCTCGTGGTAGTTGTGTGTTCACCAGCAGCTCCGCAGTCTGGGCGCCAGGGTTCGGGCCCATTCGGTGTCAGCGGTCGCTCCCTCCCGGAGTGCAGGAGGGGTCTCCTCTGGGCTGTTGGGGTCCTGCCCCTCGCACGCCATGGAGCAACGCTCCCCAGGCACTGCTGGGTTTGCTCCCCATGGTGTGCTGGCCCCACAGCGTGCTGGCCCCATGGCCACTGGCCCTGCGATGTGCCTGCTCCCCCCCGGGAGGCTCTCGGTGTCTGCGGGTGCTGATCTGGTCTTGTGCAAAGGTGAATTCTGCCTGACAGGGACAGAACTTTTTTTCTAGTCTAGAAAGATGTATAATGCACTGTCAGAGGACCAGCCTGATATGTGCTGCTGTAGAGCTGAGCACCTTTTAACCTCTTCAGACTGTAAATTCTGAGCAGTTGATATTTGAGTGTAATTCCTCTCAAACTGGCATTATTATTTGATTGCAATGAATTACCTTTTTAAAAAAAATCATAAGTATAAATTCACTTGACTGATCCTGCAAATTATTTATGATGTAGTGTTTTGGTCTAGGATAACCTTTTAAAATAAATCAGTTTTTCAATAATAGTTCAATGTTTGCCCACCTAATGGTGTTCCCATTAAGATCTGCATTTGTCACCAACCTGCCTTTTCAGCTTGTGCAGGAGACAAGTTACCGCCCCTAAACCCACTATGCTTGTAGGGTAAAGTAAATGCATGTCTTTGTAGGAGAATAAATAAAAAGAGCAAGCTGAGTCAATAAGCGGGTTCAATTCATGCCTCTAGCAATGGCGGACAGCTCATTTTGTAGATGTGGGTGTTTTGTTTACATTTATAATGCAGCTTTATTTAATGCTGACAGATATAGCTTGTGGCAAATGATAGTCAGAATGTATGAGCAGTCATAATGCTTCTGTCTTCTTATAGTGTGCTGCTGAAAATAAGCAGTTCACCTCTGTTTTTATTGAGGAAAGGATATGAGACAGCTATAGCTTCGTGAGGCTATTTATTGAGTTGTTTTACTAGCTGTGAACATGCCGCTTTATAGCAGTTGTGAAAATGGACTTTGCTAGTGTGTGGGAAAGGAAATAACATTGCAGTATACAAGGGTAGTAAAAAAACCCTCTATAAATAATTTTTCAGACTGAAGAATATTCTCATTTAAAACATCTAGAGAGTCTGGTGATTTTTGCCAGATGCCAGCTTTTCCTGGGATGGTGTTGGGTTACAATTGCTGTATCAAACACTATTAATATTTTAATGTAAAAAAATATAGTAGATAAGCCCTTTCAAGCCAAGGTGTTCAAAAGCTTTGTAGAGAAAGTTTTGTGTTGTTGCTGAGTTCTGTACATTTACAAACCTGTCGATATTTAATATCGTGGTGTCATCTTTAGATCCTAGGGTCTGGAAAGAAGAGAGTCGGCCTTGCCGGGCAAAGCTTGTGAAATAAAGGTTTGACTCGGGCTGGATGTGACTTGGTGCCTTGTGCTGTGCGTGGCTTGGCGTGACGAGCACTCACCCGGGGGGCTGTAGGGGAGCTGCTGGATGTACCCTGAGGAGCTGAGGATATGGCTCAGAATTCCCATGACTCTCTGCAAACAGGGTTTATCCCAGGGAATTTGCCGGGTCCTTGGCGCTCTCAGCCTTTCTTCCCCCAGCCCCGGGGTCCCGGTCCCAGGCGGGGGGGTCTCACGGAGTGACGCTGCAGGGGCTTTTGCTGGGTGAGCCTCGGGGCTGCCTTCACCCGGTGCTGTTGGTAACCGGGCACTTACTGCTGCTGCCGGTTACTTTGCTCCTGGTATTTTGAATCTTAAATATGTAAAATGTGGTATTAAGGAATAGGCAGGATTTGAGGAGTTCACTGCCTTTTCTATTTTTATTCACGTGTTCAGCAGCAGCACTGAGGGGCACAAATCATTTTCATGTATGCAAAAATAATTTCGAAAATGGTATTAGTCTCAGCAGGTGAGGCCTTTTGTTTCTTCCATGTTTATGTACAAATTCCTAGGGAACACTAAATATTAAATTGAAATAACCCTTCCTTATTATTACACAGCTATGGATTCAATTTAATTCTCTTCAGATAAGGTTTTTCTGGACACATATTTGCAATTGCATGCCCTGTAAATACAGTTCAGACTACAGCCAGTGCCTCATTCCTACCTGCCTCTTCTGCAGGAAAGGCACTGTATTTCTGTGCTTTTGGATTTTTTGGATGTAGACACTTTCTTTCTCGTTCTCATTATGTTTATGGATTACAAGAATGCTGTAAGATGTCCCCCTTCCCCCCTTAACTGGACAGAGAAACGGGTTAATCTCTCCACAGAGCTATTCCTCTACTTCACCACCTGTTTCAGAATCCCAGTTGCCAAAGGAAGAAAAATAGCGAGCCTGGCCCGAGCCTGCGGGCTGCGGGGACGGCAAAGCCCCAGCACCCATTGCACCCGGGAACCCAGCTAAAAATACAGGGTGAAAATGAGAAGGAATTTGCGATGTGTGTTTCGTGGTGGCTGGCAAACGAGGTGGCTCTTTAAATTGCGTCACTACTGCTCGTGTTTTATAGCCACCAGCCATTTGCACTGGTGTATAATGCCTTCGCGTGGAGAGCACAGGGACTGTTAAAACCTTTGCTCTCCTCCTCTGACAAGATACTCTGGAGATTCAGAGGTGAGACTATAATCAGCCAAAATTTTACGTTTTATTCTTTACACTAAGGAATTAGTCTCATTTTTATAAAAATAAATATATGGTCTAGTTCTCCTAATAAGACTGTCTCCACTGTGTTTAAGTAATAATCATTTATTGTTTAAATACAGTAGAGGCTGTAACAAAATGCTGTCAAGAGCCATCACACTCATTAACCTGCCAGCTAATTAGCCTCCTCCTGCCTGATTGCTGACAAGTTCTTCAATCTGAACCTATTGCTGTTGTGTCAGCGCTGAAGCACCAAGCGAAGTGGAGGAGGGCTCCATTAGATGTTTGCGAACAAAGTCTGTGCATTAAAGGTTTGTTTTCTGCACTCCAACAAATGTTACAGCATTAATATTCTCAGCTATAATTAAATTGGCAACTCTTAATTATGGTAATTAGTGCATTAACCATTTATTTCCCAGCATCACTCCCAGGCGAGGCTCAGGAATCCAAGACGGAAGCCAAGGCGGTGGCCGGTGCCCTGGAGCTGGGGCGGGGGGGCAGAGCCGCCCCTTCCTGATGCTGCCGGGGGGCAGGAAAAGCCAGGGCTTGCTGGCACCAAAGACCTATGGAAATCCCTATGGAAATACAATGTGTGCACGTGCCCTGCCTCGAGCAAGGTGTACGGCAGTGCTGTGGCTGTGCTGGGAGCGCAGAATTCAGGACATGAGCTTTTTTGGTCTCAGTTGGTTGCCTTTGAGTTAACGTTCCCGTGACAAAACCAGCCCGTGAGTTGCCATAGTTTGCATTAGTGCGGCAGTGTTTGGAGAGCCTGAGCAGCAGAGTGACAGCAGGGGGCAGGTCCCCGGTGGCACGGAGAGTCACCTGAGGGACCTGAGGGGTGGAGGCAGTAGTTCAGAAGATCTCTGGTCTCTGTTGCCTTGTGGCGCTGTGTTCAGAGGGGAACCAGCTTACTTTTGGTACAGGGGGTGAGGACTGGCTGCACTGGTGCCCTGGGGTTGGTTGGAAATAGGTTGGTGCCAATACGTTTTCGAGGCCTTAGTTCCTAGTGCTTTTTAGCCAAGGCTCCTCAGGACCTTGCAGTGTGACCCAGGGACCCAGAGTCTTACTCCCCTTCTGAAGAAACTGCAGCGTGGGCAGAAGTGGTTTATCTATGATCACGCTGCAGGTTTGGTGTAGGGTCAGGGGACAGACTGGGGCTCAGTGCACAGCCCGGTCCAGCGCCCCCGCTGTGACACTCCCCACCTTGGTCTGGTGTCCACAGACCCTTTGGGTTTCACCCGACGTGAGCCTGGGTAGTCCCTGTTCTGCTCGTGCTGGCCTTGGCGGGAATGTTTTGGAAATCAAAGCAAGGTCAGTGCTAAATGCTAAACAGCCGGTGAGTAAAGGGCTGGTGCTCATCTGAGGTAAATTGGAGACATAAAGATCAAATAAATGTAAAGCCAACTCCCAGCTCCGCAAGGGAATGACCCCAGCGAGGCCGGGAGGCTCTGCTGAACCTCGGAGCACCTGCACGTGATGCTGCGTCTCTTCGCAGACAGACGCGCCAGGCCAAGGCAAACAGCTCTGCTCGAGTCGTGCCAAAGAGAATCTTTCCAGGCAGCTCTGAAACCTGTCTCCAAGTTTATCTCCTTATTTCAGAGAGAAGGGAAGTTCTGCCCTGATGTCTCCAGTGTAAGACAGCAGCTTGTCAGGGGTACCAATTCTTGCTGCTTTCAAAGGGGGAAAAAGTGTTACCTTGATATTAGCTTTTTTTTTTCCCCTAGCGCATAATAATTCTGTATGTATATAGTAAAAAGGGAGATAACCCAAGGCAAATTTAATTTCAGATTGGGTTTTTGCTTAATGTATTATTCATAGTATTATTTATATCATCACTTAGACATATCCCTGGCAATAAACTGAAAACTTAACTTTAACAATAACGGTCACCTCTATTTTGGGGGCGATGGTGGGCTCTAAGCTTTTGGCTCCACTTCCCCACACTGCCAGGTTTTTAATAAGGGATGCGGTGTGGGGGAGGGTATTTAATGATGGGCTTGGAGGGGGGTTGTTTGGCAGCTTTTTTTTTCCCCCCAACATTTTTGCTGCATGACCTGGTTTTGCATTTTTCTGCATCTCTGTTCATCTAATTAGGATGTTCTAAAAAGACCTGGACCACTTATTGTACAGAACTGTAGCCTGTGGGTATTCAATAAGGAGCTTTCAGTGGTACATTTGCATCTTTTGCTCGGGGTCTGAATAGTGAATTACCTTAAAGATCATTAGAAGCGCTGCTGTATTGTTAAAATCAGGCCACGATATTCTAATGACAGTTTAAAACTTGAGGCATTCCCTGTAACACAGTTCACCCCGGCATAATTGTGCCTTGCACGGGTGACCCTGCTACGAACTGCTGATGTTCCCCGCTGCCTCCCCGGTGCCTTGCTGCGGGCAGGTGGGTTCCCCCTCACCCCCGGCACCTCACAGCAACAACCCTGTGCCTTTCGCTTGTTGTGGGCGCTCAAGTGTGTGGCTGTCGCGCGGCACCAAACCTTTCAGGGAAGGGAAACAGTTTGGAGCCAAGGAGCAGAAGGCGGCTGGTGCCTCCCTCGCACCCAGTGCCGCTCCCTGGCCCGTGGCTGAGTGCTCAACTCAGGTGGGAGCCACACACAGCAATGGGCACCCCCGGCCTCAGGCACTCCTGAGGTGTCCCCAGGATTTGCGTTGCTCTGCAATGATGGGGTGCTCCAGAGCCGCTTCCACCGAGGACCCATGAGGGCTTTGGGAATGAGCAGGAGAAGCCAGGGCTTGGGGATAGCCCTCAGGGCTGGGACCAGTATGACCAGCTCGGCTGAGCCCCATGGGTGCCCAAGCTATCCCTGGCTTTGCCCAGCTCCTCCTTCCAAAATGCAGCCCTCTCTCCATCAGCTCCCTTCAGTTAATGTCTGTCTCCACTCTCTGGGACATGTTTTGTGGAGCTGATGGGCTTTGTGGCCGCTTGGGTCTTAAGACACAACTTGGAGAAGTTTCCCGTGAAGTCTTTCACACCACACGTGCCAACCCAGTGAAAATGCCACTGAGCGCTTCCCCTGCTCTTCATTACAACCTAGATAATTGTTGGTACTGGTGCCCGTTAGCAGAGAAGCACCTGCACTGCTCGGCATCTCCCTGCTCCCTGGTTATTGTTTCCTGTCCGGGGTCTGACGGGGCCCGTGCGAGCCAGGCGTTTCCTTCAGCCTTGTGCCAGTGCTGCCGGGTCAAACGTTACAGGAGCCCAAACCCTCTCTGTCCCGAGGGAGCTGCTTGCTCTGGGGCTGAGAGGGGCAGTTGAGCCAAGCCTGAGCACTTTTTCTTGAATGAATAAATAAATACCTGTGGGGAAATCTGGGCTCTGATGGAGTCCCGTGCTGAGGAATTGCGTGGAGAAATGAGGTACCTTCAGGTGAATCTGGTGCTCAGGCAGGTGGATGTTTTTAGGTGGTTAAAACTGCCAGGAATAATCTGGTGATTTGGCGGAGGAGCTGTTTGTGCAGAGAAGAATTTCTCTTTAAAAAATTCAGTGTAACCAGCATTATTTTTTTCCTCTGGGATCCCAGACAATGCATGCACAGGCCTGTTCATTAATATCAGTTGTCTTCTGCAGGGAGTATCCAGATTTGTCGTGCCAGGTTTTAAATTTTTAATGTATTACCAGTTCTTACGCGGAGCAGGCCTTTTCTTTGTTCTTTTTTATACTAATACTGTTTTGTATTCAGCTTTGCCCTCGTCTGATACATCTCTTAGTATCCCTTATAAAAGCTCTCCCCTTATCAGCGCCCTGTTAGGTTTGACAAAGTCTGTGTTTGTGAGTTTCTGCAAACGTACGCTCCCAATTTTCTCTTCAGAAGTGCTGGGTGGTGTTTTGTGCAGTAATTGCCACATGCAAATCCGTGGCTGGTTTGGCGACGCCAGTGCCACGGCTCTGCCACGCGAGACCCCGGGGCCAGGCTGCTGGGTGCCATGCTCGCCACGCGCTGGCCACTGCAGGACCGGAGGGAGCTGCAGTCTCCGCAGGAACCAGCGGCACCTCTGAGCTGGAGGGGCACCAGGGACCACCATGGTGACCAGGGACCACCTTGGGGATGGGGACCACCGCAGGGATGGAGACCACCGCAGGGACGGGGGCTCTCACCTCCTCCACTCTGCCTTGGCTTTGCCTGCAAAAGGAGTGGTGCCAGGAGGAGAATGGCTGCAAAAGTTTTCCTGGCTTGAGAAACTTCTGTTTCAGTCTCTTCCCCCTCTGCAAACGCTGCCGCCATGTTTGCCTGTGCCAGCGAAGTGCTTGCTTCCGAGGCGAGGAGGAGGCTGAGGGCTGGCAGCAGCGCGGTGGGGACGGTGGCTCTGCTGCCCGTCAGTGGCGTGGTAATTGCTGCACGTGTTGTGACGAGCCCTCAGGCACGTCCTGGGGTGCGACATGTTGAGTCGAACCAGACCAAGCAATTTGCATGACAAACTGTAACTCTTAAAAATCATGCTCGTAAACATAAATAATTAATCACATTATAGTTTTTATCATCCTTTTCCTTCCTAGCAGTATTAATAAGTAGCTCATCTTGTAGCAGCACCTGTTAAACCCAAAGCTGTCAGTCTTTATTTTCCCCAGAGAGATGGAGCGAAATTTGTTATGCAATAATTTCTCTTTTACTTTGTGATGTGGCTTCGGTGTGTTTTCTGTTGATCTGCGTGTACACAACGTGCAGAATTTCTCTCCTTTATTTGCTTGGTTCGTGCGCCAGCCCGGGATGCTGCTGGAGGTACCGGTGGCACTGCTCTCTGCGTGGTGGCCCTGGGGACAGTCCCGCGGGAGGCACTAACCAGGGGCAGTCGGGGTGTTCGGCTGGGTGCCTCCCTGCACCCCGGCCCGGCAGCGCAGGGACAGCCCCTCTGGGACAGACAAAGAGCATGGACCCATTGGAAAGTTTGGCTCACGTGGCAAATCGTGCTTTCTTGCAGTTTATGGGATAAAGAGAAGAACGGGTGGAGATGTTGTGTGGCACGTGCAGAGACAAGCCGTTCTCCAGCTCTTTACTGGTCATTGTGTCTGTCTGTGACACTGCTGGATGGTGACAGCACGGCGGGCTGCGGACTGCGGCTCAGCGGAGGGCTGGAGCTGCCCCCATGGCCAGGGTGGGAGGGATGGGGAGAGGCCATGCGGCAGCCCCCAGTGGCTCCTTTGGGGAAGAGCACCAGCATTTTGAGAATAACCTTTGTTTCCACTTGATTTCCCTCTTACAATGGATATGTGCTGAACAGTGCCCCCTCCCAGTGAGACCCATTTTGGGGGCCACCCAACTGGAGGGGTTCCATCAGGACAAACCTCCTCTGCAGTTCCCTGTTGCCTGTCCCCAGGGACCCATCCTGGTGGCAGCCTCAACCTGTACCCTCTCAAGCAACACGGAGCCTCTCGTTTCCTGGTGGCCCCGGCTCGTGGTTAGGGGCCACGGCGACTCTGTGGGTGCTGGTGCAGTGCGTGGCTGCAGGGCCTGGGCTGCTCATCCCTCTCATCGCGGCAGAGGATGCTCACACACACCTGCACATGCATCTCCCTCACGTCAGGAACACAGCTTACGCTTGTCACATCCCCCTGCTGCTCAGGGCCCCTTTGCCCTTTTGGAGTGTGGTCTCTCAGCTCCAGCTGGCCATCCCCCTGTCCCCCCCATCCCTACCCGCACCTTTCGGCTGCGGGTGCCCTGCTCCGATCGGTGCTGGCGCTGCCCGTGGCATGGGGACGGTGCTGCCTGGGGCCACAGCTCCATCCGCACTGGCTGTCCCTCTCCTCTTCCTCAGTTTACAGCCCTGAAATTCCAATTTAATACTCATGCAAAGAGGGCTGCAATAAATCTTGTAGTCAGCATTAAATATTGTTTGTTTTAGCTGCCTTGCACTTCATGTTTCCCCTTTTAAGGGGAGAGCCATTACGAAAGGTTAGATTCACAGTTAGTGGCGCTTTAGCTCTCCCTTTTGAATCAGTGAGGTTGCCGTTTTATTGCTCTCTGACTTGCACTTCAGTGATGAGAGTAAACTAGCATCAGATTAAAGGTCAGCAAATCCCATCAAAGAGAGGAATATTAGGGGCACAGATAGTTGGAGAGGCAGCACACCACTGGGTATTGACAGGGTGATTCCAGGGTATCACTCAGCAGAATTATAGCTGCCCAGAGAGTCAGTACTGCTTTAATGAGCCTGTGTGAAGAGGAAGAGGGTGGATTTATGTAGTTCCTCATAATTTTCTGTAGAGACTGTTATTGCAGACATTCTGTAGAGTGTTCTGGTCTTTCATTTAATTCAAAGGTCCTGGAGCTTTTCCATCCAAAGATTCCTTTCTTTTAGCTCAAATCAAAGCTGACATCTCTGCCTTTGCCACCTGAAGCACCCGCTCTGGGAAGGGCTTTTCCCTGGCAGGTTCCAAGCCCTCTGTGAGGGTCCCGCTCTGGGGGCTTGCTGGCCATGTGCCACCCCCGGCCAGGCAGCTGAAGTGATCGGTTCTGTTTCATTCTGAAACGGGCGTTCCAAAGAGATGAGAATTTACAGTGTGTTCTTCTGTGATTTCTAGGCTGGGAATCCCCCCTAGTTTCTGTCCCTATCAGGTAAGGATTACCTTTAGTGCATGGCTTGCATGAATATATATGTGCCTTCTTTCTTCTCTTGAAATGCAATTAAATAAAATAGAGACAGCACAGGGAGATGTGCCTCACGCAGCCCCGTCACACTCCAGGTACATAACGGCGTGTGAACCTCGGCGAGGAGGAGAATACCAGGAGAGACAACAAAGTCGGCAGCATTTATTCCTGCTCCTGCCTCTCCCTTTGTTGCCAGTGTGTCAGGCAGGAGATCTGATGTTTATGCTGGGCAATAACAAAAGAGTTCCAAATATTGTCCAAAACCAGTGCATTTTTCTGAACACAAAGCAGCTGTAGCACTTCTCTGTGCACCTACTTACATTATAAGGCTCACTTGGTATTTATACAGCTTTTGTTTACAGCTTGCTAAAAACAACAATTTATGAGCAACTTTACCGATCACTTTAGAATCTGTTCAGTTTTATTACCCAGTGTAGATATCCATTTATGTGATTTATTGTTAGGAAATTCTACATGTATAAAACTTTGATCATATTTTTACATGTGTGCTTTTTTGCAATGTTAAAGCAGAGACCTTGTTCACCTGATTTACCGCTGGGGAGGGGCCATGCAGCCCCACTGTCCCCTCACCAGGGACCCGCTACAGCCTTTGGGGACGCTGGGCACGTGGCACAGCCATGTCACCTGGAGCCCCCCCACGCCAGCAGGGTCTCGAGGCTTTCCTTGTGATCAGGAGCAACCTGGTCTAGTGCAAGGGGTTGGAACCAGATGACCTGCAGAAGGTCCCTTCCAACCCATACCGTTCAGTGATTCACCCCCCAGCATCGCCAGGAGCCTGGGGGCTTTCCTGCTTCCCTAACCCACCGTGCCCCACACAGCACCCCCCATAGAGCCAGGCTGTGTCCTTCAGAATAACGCAAATGAAACTTTATGTCGTGCTGTTACGTGCACGTGTCCTGCCAGGGCCAGTGGCCCTGGTGACGTGCTGATGCTGCACGTGGGGACGCAGCCACCCATGGTGGACGTGGGGGACACTGTGCTGGCACCAGTCCCTCTGCTCAAGAGCAAGCACAAGCACTCCACGTTTTATATTTGGACATTTTGTAAGATGAAGGAATAAGATGGCTGCTGTAGTGGGGAGGAAAGAAGTGCAAAGAGAAGTCGGGTAAATTATCCAGTCCGTCAGGGATTCTTACTGCTGCGAGGGATTTATGGGTGAAGTTTAGAGATTCATAAAGTCCATGGCTAAGCAAATCTGGTGGTTTTAACTGGAAGTGGGGTGCAGTATTTTCTTCCTTCCTGGGGAAGGTCCGTGCTTGTGGTCTGTGCGTGGTGGCTGCGCAGTTGCCGAGCAAAGATTCTCCATTAATGGTATCACATCTGACCGCTCTCTTTAAGTTCAGTGCATTTTCATGCATATGTAAATAGAGTCATGTCCCTCTTAGAATATAAAGACTGAGAAGTCCTTGACCAAGCACGATGCACAAACAGCATTAGGGTGAGTGTTCATTTGTAGAATCAGCGTTACTGAAAGAAGTGTGGGTTTTGGAAGGGGGGTGATACCATCACCCCCGTGGTGCACGGGGAAGGTTCCTCGGATGCTGCGTTGATGTGGAGTTTCTGAGCTGTGTCCAGCGAAGTCATTACTCAAACAACTGCGAAAGAGTCAAAGTGGTCTCTGCTCGGGATTGCAAATGGAACCGGATCACTCCAGCAGATGTAATTAACTCCCTGAACTGGGCCCTTCCCCTGTTCTCCCCTCCCGGCCCCGGAGCGCGCGGGGCAGTGATGAGGAGCTATCGCCCACTCCGCTTCCTCCGGCGGAGCACAAATAAGACTGACATTTTAGCACTAAGTGCAAGTCAAAAGTAAGCAAGAAAAATAGAATGATCCAAAAGAAGAAAATGGAATCGGAAACGTAGAGATCAGTAAAAAGTAGAAGAGAGACAATGCAGTAAAACTGCACAAACTTAGATATAATTTACAATGGGAAATAAATGTAGCCAACATAAAATCTGTAGCAAGAACTCAATTTATAAAAATACCAGTTATTTCATATTTTCTATAAAAAGTTATTTCATATTTTCTATGAAAAGTACAGCACTGTGCTATAAATCTGATAAAAGTTGTAATCACAGGAAAGATTTGTTTCTGTTGTGAACATTTTTTTTATTTCAAGGTTGTAAACTTTCATACTGATGATATTTAGGTTGGACACACAGTAGCTTGAAGGAATGTATATTACTGCATTTTCATGTGAAGGGTGTTCAAATGTTATGGGGCTCACTTTTAGCTGCTGGATGTAGTGCTCGGTGTCTATCCATCTTCTTTAAGATTGTAACATGACAACACGTGAACACCAGCCCTGGTAAACCCACGTCCTTCTGCATATGGTCATTGCTCCTGGGAGCTCCTGCTTCTGTCAGCCACGTCCTTGGTACCGGGGCTGTTCCCTATGGCCCTGCTCCTGCTGCACGGGGCGCAGGGGTGTCAAAAAGAGGACAGTGCCTGTGGGAGCTGCCCCGTGGGCTTGGCCTTCCCTTGGCCACAGGAGCAGGGATGGATGGAGCCCGCGGGCGTTGGGAGGAGCTGGGCTGTGCCACGGGTCCACTGCTGGCTCGCCTGGGGCCGGTGGCACAAAGGGACAGCTCTGCTCAGGGTCAGTCCCCTCTGCATTTCCCATCTGCATTTACATCTGTGGTCCCACACAGGACAGGGGATGTCCCAAGCTGTGGCAAGGGGCAAGGGTGGCACTTGCTGTGCAGAGTGGGGGTGACGTGGCTGTGGTGCCAGAAAGGGGTCCCTTTGCCAAATGACCCCGTTCCGGTCAGGGCATGGGACAGGAGCAGCGGCAGCAGTGCAGGGGGTGCGAGAGCACGCCACAGCCCCTCCTGCCACCCAGCTAGCTCCTGTAGCTAAAATAAAGACATGTCTCATTCCAGGCTGCTTTTTTTCCCTTCAACAGCATCTACATAATGTTTTAGAATAAGGCATTTCTTCATTTAAGTAGCTTTGTTTTTAATAGAATTTTTTTTTTGCAAACTAATAAATTTCCTTTTAACTTTTCCCACTGCCTCTAAGAAAAGCCCAAGACCTCTATAAATCCAGCCTGCCGCTCTCTGACGTCTGAGTCCTGCATAGAGACAAAGACACTAATGATTTTTTATTAGCATCCACCCTGCTTTTTATTGAACCTTTAGCAAAGGTCATCAACCGATTTTTTTTTCGTGGGCGAGGAAGAAAGTTAGGTTAGAAACAGGCATCCTGCCAGCAGCCTTATAATGAAGGGGAATGTAATAAAGCCAGGGATTGACAGTTTATGTGTTGGTAGTGAAGGAAATGGAGGTGTGGAAGAGTATTACAGGGAATCTTTCTAGTCATATCTTCAATTCAAACATCAGGGGAAATGCTTCAGAATCAGAGATTTATGAATTCGTAGTAAGCAGTTTCCTGGCATGTAAACAAATCTCGCCGGGCTGTTTTAGGAAGGTAGGTTTGGGCAGCGGAGTAATCATTTTTATTCTTCTGATTTTCCAAATAGAAATGGACATATATGATAAAAATGTCAGGCGCGCTCTCCACGTCAGGCTCCTAACAGGATTACATGTCAGCTCTTAATGTCTCGCTCTGTTTTTCTTTGCCATGAATGGCTGCATTATTGCTCACAGGAACTTCACTGTAATATATGGTAAGAGACAAGTAGCTCTTTATGGCCAGTGATTATTCGGTTTGAATGAAACCTGTGATTTATGTCCATTTAACTGAAAAGCCTTGTAAATTCCCAGTGCTGCATTTTTCCTCAATAGAGAATGAGTCAAGCGAAAGTGACAACTAGGTTGGCGTGGAAATGTGCAGTGCATCGTCGTGTTATATTTAATATACCTGACATGAAAAACGTGCACACACCACGCAGTCACCTTAAGTAGGAGTGAGAGTGACATTAGCCCGTGCCGCGGTGGCCGTGCCGCTGTGCCGGGCCACCGGTGCCTCCTGCCACCAGGGCTTTTCTCACCCGGGAGACAAAGGGGCGGT
Source organism: Numenius arquata (assembly GCF_964106895.1). Lineage (NCBI taxonomy): Eukaryota > Metazoa > Chordata > Aves > Charadriiformes > Scolopacidae > Numenius > Numenius arquata. The sequence goes on from NC_133594.1 coordinate 11,731,508, forward strand.
GGTTGCGTGGGCGCCATCGCAGTACAACACTCCCCTCGACACGGGCCCGGTGGCTGTCGGCACCGCGGCTGTCGGGGTGCTCAGGGTGCTGGGTCGCCCAAGGAGCCCCAGGACGGTGCTGAGTGTGGGAGCTGTGGCAGCGAGGGGTGTCGGGGTGGGTTTGCTGCAGGGCCAGCAGCGGAGCCAGGGACCCTCTGCTCGCCAGGGCCCTGGCGCTCCTTCTGCCGTCTGTAAAATGGGTTCGGCACAGCGTCGGCTTGTGGCGTGTGGGGGCCGAGACCCCACGGGGGCCTTCCCACCTGCGCCACTTCCCATCCGTGGGGCCGGGGTCACGGCAGGCAGGGCAGCACCTCCGTGGGCACTGGGACCATAAAGGGGTGGTGGAGGCTGAGGTGAGGCAGGGCCTGTGCCGCCATGTCCCCTGCTGGGCCAGCGCGGCCCTGTGTTTGCAGAGCTGCTCTGCTGGCGAGGACACTGCTGTACAGTTCAGACACTGCAGGTTTCTAATCTGCTTATTTATAATTCAAAAGCTTGCCCATATATTAATGAACCCTTAATGAGCTGTTGAAAATGCCTGAATTACAGTCAGATTATTAAACTCCAACGGCCCCTGTAATCATACCATTTGAGTGGGCTTTAGGTACTTTTCATATCTGCGGCTTTGTATTGTGAAGGAGATGGGTTTATTCGAAGAAAGCTTTGTAATAATTTTGACCTGCAATTTATTTATTGGCCTCTGAATGCAGTAGTCTATGCAGATGCTCTCGTCTATTATGTGTGGGGGCAGGTGCACAGCATGTTGAAAGACAGCTAATTAGGATTTGCTGAAAGATATGCTAAAACTGTGGTCTTATAACAAAGCCAAGTTCATTGTTAAACAATGTTTTAGTGTCTGTTTATGTGATTTGTCTAAATCATTGAGATACTGAAATGAACGTTGTAGTTATAAGCAGATTAAAATCAGTAGCACACATGCTTTTTATTAACTTATAATGTGCTATTGTCACCGAGGAAGCTGGGGTTTAAATACTGTGCAGACCTGAATGCCCACGAGCCGTGAGTGAACAATAGTGGACGGGGCTGTACTTCCAGGAGGCAGTCCCGTCCCTCCGGTGGGTACTGGTGGGGAGTTGCCGGTGGCCAGCGTGCCGCTGTGGCCGCCGCCGCGCCGGGGCCCTGGCACTTCCGCTGCCATCAGCGCGCCGGTAGCTCAGCTGGAAGTGATGTATTGTTGTGTTCTTTCCCGTCCGCTCTGCACCTTAATTCCACCATGCATTGAAAGGTCAGTGAGCTAAACAGTAATAAACTCATAGGTTGATATACTGAGGAATAAAAAAGGGAAACAATAGCCACTGAGTGTGAGTTTATATGTCAAAAAATACATATATTATCACTGTATTCAAACGAAGAGTAATTTATAAAGGCAGGTGCTGGTAGGGGCGGACGTGTTGCCAGCAGAGAGCGAGTGTTCCTCCTCGCCGAGGAGCCCGGAGATGCTCTGACTCCCTCTCAGACAGCGTTACAAGCCTTCGACCCGCAGCCCAGGCAGCTGCCACAACTTGCCAAAGAGCTGTGTGTTCCACTGATTGCGGAGGAGTTCATCAGTTTTACTGTCCCCCGCCCCCAGGGACACCAGACCCTATTTGCTGTGCTGAGCTGCTTCCTATAGTTCATAAGGAAAGATCTGAATTAACACACAGCTTAATTCTTGTTAGAATCAGTTAATCAACTTGTGGCTTTGCCATTCAAATGAGTGATGCGTCTCACTCAGGGGCAAAACAAATGTTATGTGTCCCCCCCGACACTTTGTCACTCCTTTGTCTGTGGGGTGTCTGTGCTCGCGCGCTCTGGGCTGGGTGCCCCGGACGCCGGAGTGTTGCTTAAGATGAACACAGCGTGCCAGCCCCTCTGTCACCGGCTGCGGACACACGTGTTAGGGTTGTGTGGGAGACACCTTAGTGCCTTCCTCATTGTCCTTATGTGCTGAATCTCTCCCTCTTGTGCTTCAGGGCCTCTTACCGGCTCCTCCAGTCTCCAGCACAGACATCACCTTTTGCATTTAAACCTTGGGGAACGCTGGCTGTCCTTTGTCAGATTTATAAAAGGAAGACTGGGGATTTTGAATGTTAATTTAAGTGTGGGTGGGTAGTGTCATTGTGGACAAAGCCCTTTAATCCTTAGCCTGTTGGTGGAAGTAAATGCTGCAGAAATTGCAGCAATTGTACCAAATTATTCCACTGCAGATTTTGGCCTGGCTGCTCGCAGCGTCGGGGGAGCAGAGCGGGGCTGCTGCCGCCGAGCTGGGGGGGTGGAGGGGGCTCACAGCAGAAATGCAGCTGGGGAAAAGCAGCTGGAATAGAGCACGGGAAACAGGGACTGAGAAAGGGGCCAGAAGCAAAAGGAAGAAACAACAGTAGAAATCATTCATGAGAGAGGAACGGGAGCTGGCGTGGATTAAAAGCAGAACGTTGTTAAACATGCTGACACCAGAGCAGAGGAGCAGTAGAACAAACAGGGGGAACGGCTCACCACAGCAGTACAGAAAAATCCCCCGCCGTGAGCAGCACCGAGCACAGGAGCTGCACAGGAGCAGGGGCAGCGAGTCCGGGGGAGAGGGGATGAGGGACAGAGCGGTGCCATCGCAGCTGGTCCAGGGTGGTCCAGGGTGGGCGCAGCTGGGGTGGGCGCAGGGCTCCCTGGGCCGGCGCCGTGGTGGGGCTGTCCCCAACACCCCTGTGTCAGCCCAGGGCTGCGCCGGGACAACGCGTCGTGTTGTCTTTAAACCATGCTCGGCTGCGGACCCCCGAACAGGCAACAGAAGTAATTTAAAGAGATGATGAGACATTTTTATTATTCCCGTGAAATTATATGGAATTATAGTTTTGAGTGAAGTGACAGGTTTAAAATGTGTATTTTAGAGCAAAATTAATGCTGTGCTTTCCGGAGCCGGGAAGGTTGGCTGGTCGGGGGGTCATCTTGGCTGTGCGTGGGGTTCAGGACAGCGGGGTGAAGTCTGTCTGTGCGGGAGCGGCAGCTGTTCCTGGGAGCAGCGCAGTCCTGCTGGGAGCGGACACGTGCCCGCAGAGCCCCGGGACCCGCTCTATCCAGAGCACGAATACCTGCTTTTCAACAGATTTAAAGAGGTTAATTGGGCTGGGATGTACATGGTTGCGCTACATCTCTAATGGAAATGTTGATTCAAGAAGCCACGGCTCTAGTGATTTTTGCACTACTGTAATTATTTTTAAACTTTCTTTTCGGCACTGTTGATAACAGCCTGGCACTGTGCCTGCCTGACCTGATTAAACTTACAAATTGTCAGCCTTGATCTATAGGACGCAGAAGAGATTGCTGACTGAGCATCGCTTTGGAAATTCTGGATTTAAAACAAAAATTAGATTTAAAATGTTGTTCCCAACAATACAGCGCAAGAGCACTGGCGATTTTGAGCACATATTCATTATCCCGGCATCGTGAGAGCAATCAAATTCCCACACGGCCTGGGCAGGTTGGACTCCTCGCCTCTCCCCAGCCTGTGAGCAGACGTGCTGCCCAAGGGCAGCCTGAGCGGGGGCCACCGGAGCCCCCGCACCCTGCTCCCACCGCGGCCCTTCCCAGGGTGATGCTCCCCGTTCTGTCTCCTCCGTTTCCCTCCTCCCCTGTGAAATTTCAGCTCCTGTAGTTCCTGTAGTAGGAATTCTCCTGTAGTTGAGGAGCAAGTGGCAGCTCTTTCCCCAGGCATTTTAAACCAATGCTTGGACCTTGTAGGCAGGGTGGAATCCAGTGGTACAAGTCTCCGTAAGACTAACATGGTGCATAGATCCATTTGGAAGGAAATGAGAAGCAAATCAATTATTTCCAAATAAATAATGCACTTACTTTTACCACATGGTCTTGCATCAAAGTGATATAATGTACAGGCTAATGCCAGCCTTGTGTAGATTTAGCTCTGTCTTGGAAAACAACCGGAAGACGTATGTCTCTGTACTCACACAAATACTCCTTTAATACTTACAATGAGGTGTTTAAAGATTCTGTAGGGTCCTTTAAAATTCTCTTGAAGACGTTCCTGCTCTGTCTGGGAACCCAGAGGGTACTATGGCACTGCCGTCACCCCACGGCACCTGCCTGGGCTGCAGCTCACGGGGCTTGTCCCGGAGGAGGGTGTCTTTTCGGGGACTGTGGCAGGGATGGAGGAAAGGCCGTGGGCAGGTCTGGTCCCTGTGTCCCCATGGGCAGGAGGGCTGGGCAGGACGACTCCTCGCAGGCGAGCAGCGAGTGGGCAGCGGCCGGGCAGATGCAAGAAATACTGACTGTGTTTTCTCTTGTTCTCTCTTTTCTGCCCAAGGTTTGAGCATCCGAGGAGCCCAGGAGGAAGACCCTCCCGATCCCCAGCTAATGAGACTAGACAATATGCTTCTGGCAGAAGGAGTCTCAGGTCCGGAGAAAGGTGGGGGATCGGCGGCAGCAGCTGCAGCCGCAGCAGCCTCTGGAGGGTCTTCAGATAACTCTATTGAACACTCAGATTACAGAGCCAAATTGACCCAGATCAGACAAATCTATCACACAGAGCTGGAGAAATATGAACAGGTCAGACATCAGCCTCTCAGTTGTACGTGTACCTGCCGCTGCTTCCTCCGCACCTCTGCTTGCCAGCGCCCGCCGCTGCCCAGGCTCCGGAGACATCCCCTCCTCCCCTTCCCCACCCCTCTCTCCCCATAAGAGCCGTGATGCCATGGGAGTCCGTCGGGCTTCCAGGAGCTGCTCGCTGGACCCAGGACGCATGTCTTGCATGCCTGAGTGTTTTCTGTTGTCTGTAACTGCATAAATGCAACACCCGAGCCCATGTTTCTGCCCGTCATGCCAGCCTAGGGAGGAGGAGAGTTGTCTGTCTCGGTGCTGCTCTCGTGCCCCGTGCCAAGGTGTCGCAGGCTGGGTCGGGTGAGTCAGGGGGCGCAGGCAGGCTAGGGCCATGCTGGTGATCCCAGCCTGCAGGCTCCGGTGAAAGGCTCGGCTGCGGCGTGTTGGCTGTAGGCGGTTGGAAGGGAGGTGAGGTGCTGGCACAGCACCGGCCCAGGCTTGGGGAGCTGCTGCTACGGGTAGGAAACATGGAAACCCTGGTGCAGGCGGACACGGACACGGGCATTCGGTGTCTTTGGAGTGAAGAGGGTGCCACAGAGACCCGTGGGTTTATGTTCACTGCTGGCACCTGGTGACCCGCCACGTTTGCCACGCTGGAGGCACTGGAAACAGTGGCCATGTGGTGTCAGCTGGTGCTGGGTACAGGGTGGCTCCTGCCCACACGGTGGGGGCTGCACCACCCCGGTTTCCCTCTGATTCACAGGAGAGACCGCTCTGCCTCCTCTCTTTTCTGGTTTTGCAATGAACAATGGCATCAAAGGAGATGGGGGAGGGAGGAATGGCACGAGACCCCTGGCCCTCGCAAGCCTCAAGCGATGTCTTCATTTTCCCCTCCCAGAGGTGCCCTAATAAAGCTTGTAAACCCTGAGCCTAATCAGCTCAGCGAACCTCATCAGCTGGTGGTTTCCTGAGCTGAGCCGGGGAAGTCCTGCGCTTGCCCCCAGCCCATCACGGCAAAGTGTTGGGCTGTGCAGACCGAAACCACAAAAGAGACGTGGAGACGGTGATAAAACCGCTGGAAGCCACGAGGGCAAGGAGGAGAGCGCACGGTGCTGCCCGGCTCCTTCCCCAGCCCTGTGCGTTGCCATGCCAGGCGTCCCCTCCCTCCTCCCCAGCGCAGAGCGGGGCCTGGGTGTCTTGATAATCTTTATTTCAGTTTCCCATTTTTTCACGTGGAGACCCTCTGAAAGGTCTCCTGCTACTTTGCTTTGCTTTTTTCTGCCACCACAAGCAAAGACGTGGTCTGTGACAGGCTGACCGGTGCCGGCCGAGCGTCAGCAGTGGGGAGAAGTGATGGGTGGTGGGGACAGGGTGTGGGGCAGCGGGGAGTGGGCAGGAGCTGTAGGGGGACAGCACCTGCATCCCGCTGCAGAGACCGGTGTGGTTCAGTTGCTGGTGGCACTGCCTGGTCTGTGCCACCCCTTTCACTGTGTTCTTCCATTGGTGAACAAGTAACAGAGCAAAGAACTGGCAGCGGCTTTTTGCAAATCTTTTCTCCTTCAAATGAACCCCCCTGCACCCTCCAAGGACCCCAAATGTCCTGTGCGGACCCTCGGGCTCTGCTGGCAGCGCAGGGCGCAGCGTGCAGCCCACAGCTGAGCTGGGGATGGCCATGGGATTAATGAGCGGTCTCCAGCAGGAGCGTGTCTGATGAAGCCATGGGGACACAGGCTGAGGCAGATCTGAAGCCAAAGCGACTGCAGGTCGGTGCTTGCAGCCATTTCCTGGCAAGTGTCCTTTGACTCTAATAAGTTTAATGATGTGGGGGAAGCAGCAGCATTTTTAGCCCTGTAGCTCCATTTACAAAAGTTTCGGCTGAAATGTCACAGCCATCCGTCCGCACCGCAGGAAACTTTGGAGGGTGCTCAAGTGCTGCTGGGAGAAGGAGTGTGAGGTGGAGCTGAGCTGAACCATGGACGCTCCCTGTTGTTCCTGACACCCAGCAACGTCTGCTCTACAGAAATAGGATAATTCCCCCAGCCTTGCAGCAAACTGTCTCCTGCCAGTTTGTCTCTACGCAGTGCCCGCCTCCGCGGCCGAGGGGCAGCTGGGACTTTGCATCTCTGCCTGTAGCGGCTGCGGGTTCCGGGGAGGGGGGTCCCCGCTGCGGCCAGGGAGCAGCTCGGCCCCACGCAGGCCCCTGCCCAGGCCGGGGGAGCCGCTCCTGCCAGTGCTCTCCTGCCGCAGCCAGCAGCAGGAACCAGAGCGTCTTCCTGCAGATGCTTTCCAGGCAGAGTTTGATCCTGACATTTGTTGCCAGTTAGGGGAATGTGCTCAGGAAAAAAAAAAAAAAGAGAGAAAGAAAGAGAGAGAAATGGAAAGTGTGTCACGCCATCAGACATCTCTCCTGCGCCCTGCGCCGGGAGAAATGGCCATACACAGGCAGCGCCTTCCATAATTTACAGCTACTATAATAGAGATGACATATTGAAAGCTATCTTCTATAATTACACTGAAATACATTTTTTGCTGTAGGCAAAAGTACCGTAAGGGTCCCAGGCCTCCCGGAGCAGCTGGGAACCTGCTCCCTGAGTTCACAGATGTCTTCTGAATTCACCCCAAATGGAGGTGAAGTGTGGCTGCTCAGAAGACACCACCAGCCCCATGGAGCGCTGGCTGGTGCTGCATCCCTGAAGACTGTTTTGGGCCATTTCCTCTCTTTTCTTGCACCCATCTGAGGAGTCTTGATGAAGCATTAAGGCCAGCAGGAGCATCCCCGCTCCTACAAGGTTTCTGAGCAGGTTAACAAGGCCATCACTTATAACCTGACATTATTAATAATGGCTCGGGCACCAAGCAGAGGCCTGAAAAATAGTACTGAAAAAGGGATCAAGTAGCTCGGACCCTATAAATAAACAAGAGAAAACAAGACAAAGCATCAGAGTCTTCTGAGCTTCCTTCCACTCTGCTGCACTGAAGCAGCTCTGCAGATGGGAGGTGCTGGTGAAGATGAATTAAACCCAAGGCCTCTAAGTAGCTGGAACCAAATGAAATCTCATCAAACAATTCAAGTAAATTCAGGGAAAGATTTTTGCTTCTTGAAAGCAAGAAACTCATGTCAGCTTTGAAGCATGAAATTTTTGATACTATATTTGTGGAGAAATATTTCTCATTGAAAAGACATGTCTGAAAATATTTTTAATACAACAGTTGCCATTTTTATTGCACTTAAGAATTGAAGCCCGCTCCTGTGCCAGGGGGTGAGCTGCTGCGTGGGGGCTGCCCTCACACAGGCCAGGGCTTTGGGGTGGGAGAAGGAGAAACAGGTCACCTGGGACAACTCCTGTCTCCCGGGGCGAGAGGAGGGTGCTCGGGGTGCTCAGGGCAGTGTCCCCGTCTCTGGCGTGGCGAGAGGGGATGGCGGGTGGTCACCTCCGTGGGCTTTGCTGCCTGAAATGTCAAAACAGAAAGAAAGGAAATATGCAAATGGGAAGGGAGGATGAGAAGTACCGAACTCCTTACCCTGGAGCTCAGAAAGTCTTGAGAAGGGCAGGGAGCAGCAGGAGGAGCTGCCATGTCGGTGCCAGTGAGGAGTCGCGGTGAGCTGGCACAGCCTCCCTGGCATCCTCACCTCGGAGCATGTGGTGGTGGCCAGCAAGGGGCACCTGCACTGAGCCTCACGGAGCTGCTTCCAAACGGGTGCTGCGAGGATGTAAATTAGCCTGTAATTTACTTTCGGTAGTGTAAAGAAAAAAAAAATCACTTTGCCTGAAGTGTATGCATCTTTCTTAAGGGTGTACCCAGATTTTAATTATCTAAATGTAAATACTTAACGAATTTTACTTAGAGTAATGAGCTAAAGTGCACACTACATAAATGAGATGTTCTAATTAATCATGTATGAACTACTGGTTTAAAGAAAAGCTATGTGAATTCTGCGAATGTTGGGCTATTGCCAAATTGCTAATCAGCATTTGCATTCATAGATGGCTTCACTTAATAAGTTGTGAGACATTCAGCAAATGTTATAGGAAATTATGAGTTTTTAGATGCATAAACTTTTCACTTTTAACTCTTTCCCTCACACAATCTATTGAAATACAGGAGAATCCCTGAAAACATAGTTGTCAGAGAAATTACGTAGATATTTTTCACCCTGGCTTTAGAGGAAAAGGGAAGCTGGAGTCGAACAGACACGTAATGCGTGTGCTCTGGACGGGATACTTGCAGAGTTTCCTCTGCATGATTTCCCTGCTGCTGAGCGTTGTGCTCATCACCCGTTCCGTTAGACGCGCGAGAGTGAAATCCTTTGGCCTTATTTGGCTGCGATGGCCGGTCCTTGCGCAGCCGAAGCCCAGAGCTCCCACAGGCACATCAGCCTGGCGTCCCTCACCTTCATACCTTCACCTGGTACGGGCTCGGGAGCAGTGTCCCTCAGAGCCTATGGAGGCCAGCGCGGCGCCCGACCCCTCTCCTCTGCCCAGGGCTCCGTCGGGACGGGGGTAGGTTAGTGCCCGACATGCGCTCAAGTACCAGGCTGGCCCCCGGGAAGGGATTAGCCCTGTGGCCGCCACACAGCTCTGCCCAGCAAACAGCAGTCCCAGGGTTTGTTTTTGAAAGAGATAAGGGAGACATCAATCAGCAGAGTTGGTGGCAGCTCCCAGCCGGCGTGGGGAAGCCGTGATGCCAGCGTGACAGCCTGCTCATGTGGAGGCTCGGATCAGGTGGCATCTGTTGATGATGCAGCCTGGAGAAGTTTATATCATCGTGTCCGTTTGCACAGTCTGGGACTGATAATTGATGGCTCCTCCTGCCTTCCCTCCTCCAGTGCCTCGGCAGCACGGCACAGGCCAGGCTCGGGCACAGCTTCGCTGAGACCCACTCTCTAAGGGGCCGCAGAAGGGTCTGGAGCTCCTGCCCTGCTGCGGGGTGTTATCCCTGCCTGCCCGGGGCTCGGCGGTTCGCAGGACAGACAGCCCTTCCCAGGCTGGGCTCACTTGGCTGCAGGGCACGTGTTGGTCCCCACTTGCATCCTTCTGCCTGCAGCCACCACACGTGCCCATCCCGACCTCTCCTCCCACCCCGGCTCGGCCGGGGCTGGAGAGGGTAAGCGTGGAAGGAGCTGTGCCGTGGTCACTCGGTCCCCTAGCTGCCTCGGGACAGTCCCGGCTCTCTCGGCCGTGTGTGCTAAGGGGACGGGGGAGCGTGAGGGTCCCCAGCCCCCCGGTGCTGCCTTCCCCCTGAAGCCTGACCCAAGCTTCTGTCCTTGTGGGATGGCACAAAACAATTTCTAAACCTCTCCTTCCTTCGCAGGCATGTAATGAATTTACCACACACGTGATGAACCTTCTCAGAGAACAGAGCCGGACACGTCCCATTTCTCCCAAGGAGATTGAAAGGATGGTGGGCATCATTCATCGAAAATTCAGCTCCATCCAGATGCAACTCAAACAAAGTACTTGTGAAGCAGTAATGATTCTAAGGTCAAGGTTCCTCGATGCCAGGTAAGGCAGAGGCGAGTCTCCCCAGCCCTTTCTAGGGGGAAAGGGGCAATTGCTGGGCAGCCCAGAGAGAGCCTGGCTCTGCTGGGAGCTGCGTACCCGCGTGGGCAGGGACCTGCAGGGAGAGGCTGCTCTGCCCCAGCATGGCCTGGGACCCTCGTCCTTCACCCAGCAGCTGCTGTGAAGGGGGTTTCCTTCAGAGACCTTTCATAGACACCAGTGCCTTTTCTCCATGTCGTAGTGGAGACCAGGCTTGTGCCTGGTGGCTGCTTGTTCATCCTGCTCATGCGGGAGTCACGTAGGATTTGTGCAGAGGGCTGTTTTGTCACCCCAGCAGTTATTTAAATGTCTGGCAGCATAAGGCCAGCCGTGCCAAGCACTGACCCCGTAATGAAGAGCTAAGTTCTCTGGGAGGGACATGCCCACAGGTGCTGGGTGAGCAGCTGCGCATGCCCGAGGAAAGAAGGGCGACGAGGCTTCCCAAAGCCAGATCTGCTGGCCCACCTCCCAACAAGCTGTCGCCTGGTCGGGGTGTGGGAGAAGGCAGCACCTTCCCACCCGCTCACAGCCAGCTCACGTGTTGCTCCGACACCCCTCTTGCTGCTGGAGCTCAACACCTGTGCCCACAGCCCACCCGCCTCAAACAGGCTGTGCCTCCTGCAGGCTGCGAGGAGCAGGCAGACGGGGATTGGAGGAGGTTTGTAGGCACAGCCAGGTTCGTTTGGAAGCCCCAGTGAGGTGGGGTATCCAGCCCCAGTCCCAAACCCAGCCCCTTCCCAGGGCTCCCCTTCGCAGGGATCCCCTCCGCAGGGCAGGAGCCTGGCAGCCGGCAGAGCGGGGAGCAGCAGCAGGCACCACGCAGAGCCTCCCCTCGGCAGCCAGCTCCTGCTTCACACCTGAAAGCTGTGAGGAGCTAAACAAGAGCAAAATAATTTTATTAACAAGGAGGTCACTGGCAGGTGTGGCAAATTAGGGTAATTACAAACAGTTGGAGGAAATGTCTATGGAGAGCTCCAGTAACTGCAAAAGGTAAAGCTTGCAGATGCACATTTTAAAGTGATTTCTTTAAAAAGGAGGAAGGTAAATAAGGCAAAATGAGCGGAAGCACAGTAATGAGATAAACATAGCTCTAGGGAGAGAGTCTGCTGCTCCAGGATACAGCGTAGTTAGCAGCATCGTGATACTGCTGGAAGAGAGCGCTGGGGATTGCCGCTCGGCTGCCTGCTGGCCTCGGGCACAGGCAGTTTGATTGCAACCAGCCCTGAGGGGAAGGGAGCTCTGAAGGAACTGCTTAACTGGTGCCTTCCAGAGGGTGTTCTGGGGAGAAGGAGCGTGGCCGGCGTTGGCTCGGGGGGCAGGCACTGCAGCTGTGCAGATGCTGCTGCTGTAACCACTGCAGGGAGTGCGCAGCATCGGGCCGGCTGGGGCTGTGCCAGGTGCTGGGCTCCAGAGATGCTTCGCTCTGTGGCAGGGCTGGGGGGCTGCACCCCTCGGTACCTGTCCCATGCAGCACGAGAGCCTGGGCTCAGCTTGGCCCATGGCAGGAGGGTGTACAGATGGGTCTCCCTCGCAAAGCCCCAAGAGCCACTTGCTCGTGGAAGCCAGTTAGCTTGGTGAGTGGTCCTTAAGGACATGGCAGCGAGGCCACCATCCTCCTGGCGGTGCTCAGCCCGGGCACCTGCACAGAAGCCTCGCTGACCTGCAGCTACGGGGAAAGGTTCATTAGGCTGCTGTCAGCACGGAGCGGTTCCGAGCCGGGGAGCAGAGGCTGGGCTGCACAGCGGGGTGTGGGGGTGCCGCAGGCAGGCTGCCAGCCCAGCGCTCTGACTCGTGTCTTGCTTCATGTGTTCTGCCACGACACACAACGTGGTCCATGTACCCACGGGATTAAACCCCATGGAGAGGCAGGTCCCTGCATGGCCAGACGCAGGTGTTGCAGCCACTGCCCCCTCTGCAAAACACTCAGAGCCCCGGTGCAGGGCTGCCCCAAAGGGATGGGGGTTCCGAGATGCTGCTGCTGTGTCGCTGTGTGCTGCGACAGGGACATGTGAAACAAGGCTCACCTCCACCCCAGCTGACCCTGCTGGAGTCCTGTTTGCATTGGGAAGAACAGCCGTGGTTTTCTTTTCTTCTTTCAGACGGAAAAGGCGTAACTTCAGTAAACAAGCCACAGAAATCTTGAATGAGTATTTTTACTCCCACCTCAGTAACCCCTACCCCAGTGAAGAAGCCAAAGAAGAGCTGGCAAAGAAATGCAGCATCACAGTATCACAGGTGAGCAGTGGGTGGGAGCGTGTCCTGTCCCCGTCCCTCTGCTCCCCGGGCAGTGTGTCCCTGTCCCCCCAGTCCCCTTGCAAAACTGCGGCTCCTGTGGGCTGTGGGATATGCTCCCAATGGAGGGATATGATACGGAGAAGGTCCCTGCCCAGCACACCTTTGTAATTTGCCTTATTGTCCCCGATGAAGTTCAGCAAGGTGAGGGAACGTGACCAAGCTCCGCAGGAAAGGCAGCGTGTCTGCAAGTGCCTGGGCCATGCTGGGGTAGAACGAGTGTGTGTAAAAAGATGAGGGTAGAAATAAAAAGGCTGTAAGGTTAGCACCCTGCTTCAGGTCAGCTCTCTCTGTGCAGTCAGTGAGATTCCTTCCTGAGCCTTACTCTCTGTTATGAATTCATTACAACTTACCGTCATTTCAGGGGAAGGCCAGTTTATTGACAAACATATAATCTATCTCTATAGATCAGAATTTCTTTGATTGCTTGAAGCTGTTTTTCTAAGCCAGCCAGAAATTCAGCCTCTTGATGCACTGAAGTGACACAAGTGGTTTCTCTGTAGCAAAAATGTATTAGGCAGATTTGCTCCTTTTATCACATATAACAGATGTTACTGGGAAGTTAATGCAAGAAACCAGCATCTCCCTAATCGGGAACGTGCACTGTCGTTGGCTACGGCTGCTGTCTGTGTAGACCACAGTATATTTACAGCTCTGGGCTGGTGTCTCGCAGTGATGTTCGGGCCGATGACACCATTCCATCGAGCTTTCCTTCACCAGACAGCTTAAAAAGCAAAATAGCACTCTGCACTTCTTGTAGCCTGTACGTTTGATAGAAAACCAGATGATTCCCACAGCAAATATGGCTCATACAGCTTGGGAAAAGTGGCACTTGGGTGGATGGGGAAGCTCACCCGCAGCTCCCAAGTTCTCCAGCCACGCCACTGCCCACTGTGTGTGCCATCTCCTCCCGGCTCCATCAGCTCCCCTTATCAATATTTCAGGTCCTTTAGAGGAACAACGCCTGCGGCGAATGTGTTAACTATTAATGATTGCAGGCTGCAGTATTGGCATTATTAGCAATGCAACCTTTAGCTTTATAATTAAGACCTGGGTTGAGATTTACTTTATAGGTCTCCCTTGTATGCATGAAAAATTCAGGCATTTTATTGAAGACTTTCAAATGAAAGGCCACCCAGCTCCCCCAAATTTGGTATTACTTAATTGACTTTGGAGGCACCCTCAGTACAAACCCCAGCAGAACTGACCTGTGGCCTGAGAGGCCAGCGGAGGCGTGCAAGTGCCTTGCTGTCTCCTTGCCCGTTCCTCGGCATGGACCGTGCTCCGAGCGGGGCAGGAAGTGCCTGTGCCCGGTGCCAGGGGAAGGGAAGGGCTGGAGATGGGGACAGTTTCTCCCAGCTCACCTACGAGTGGCTGTGATGATGAGCAGGAATTTTTGGGGGGAAATTCAGCACCAAACTTGTTCCCTCTCCCATTGTGCAAGCAACTGCAGCCCTGGTATTTTGATGGCCAAAAATCTTCCCACATGAGCTGAGGCAGCCTGGAGAGGCAGTGCCTTCAACACCAACTTGGAGAAACCCAGAGTTCTTCAGCTCTGCTGGCACAATGTAGCTGGGAGAGATGACATGGCAGGGAGCACAACGGACCCGCTGAAGAGGGTGGTGAATTGTGCCTGGGAGAGGAGGAGTTAGTGATCCCACAGAGTGGACAGATAAAAAGCCAGATCTAGATAAGGCTGAAGTGACTGAAGGAAATGAGATGGAACATCTGAGAAGCCATAACTGATTGCTTCTAGTGCTAATAGATCTGATTTCTTTCTTAATTGGTTGTTTGATAAGATTTAATGTATATGTTGTAGAATGAAATAAAAGGCAGGCAGATGGTCCAAAAACGAGGCAGCAGCAGTGAGCCTGTGACATGAATATAGGTTTGTCTCTTTAATATTTGATACAAGCATGAATTAGTTGTTTCTTGAATCCATTAGGAAGTCTGGGTGAGTGATGGGAGTAGCTGCGCTGTGTCCTCTGTAGCACGACGTGCAGCGTCCTGCGCTTTGCAGGGTGACACCGTCCAGCACTGACCCCCCCAACCCGGGCACTGCCGGAGCTGCGGGCCTGGGGCCGTGGCTGGAGCTTTGCTCTGGCAAGGTGTTATAAATGGCTCGGAAATCCTCCGGATGATGGGAGAGCCTGAAAACGGGGCAATGTATCATCTAACGGGAGAGGAGCCTGTACGTGAGAGAGGGAGTGCCCGTGATCAGCTGGTTGCTTAAGTTCCTGATAGATCTGCTGTCGCAGACAGAAAATGTGAATACTGTGGATATCCTAATCTTTGATTTTCAAAGGCACTTCCAAAGGCCACATGGTGGGACTGTGGGGTTAGTTGGTATTTAGTAGGTCAAACCGGGCTGGAGTTGTCTTTCTTTGTACTGAAAAATGTATATATTTTTGAGGCCATCTAGCAGAAAAGCTCTGAGCAAGCACTGTAAAACAGCCCGGTGCACGCTGTGTGGTGGCTGGCAGCAGAAGTCAGGGGATGCAATCCAGAAATCAGGGGTGAATTGAGCAGTCATTTAAAACACTGGCAGGAGCAGCACCGCCTGGGATAAGCAATGGCATCCAAGCGAGTGACTGAACTACACCTTGCACAGGGCTTTCATGAAAAATCTCCCAGCGCACGTATTTCCAGCCTCGGCCAGGAGTCCCTCGGACACTGCCGTGCCTGACACTGTGCCCTACTCACCTCCCTGCACAAACCCCAGACGTGCAAAGCACTGGAAAGTGGAGAGGGGGGAAAAAAAAAAAAAAAAAGAAAAAGAATGTTAACGGATGGCTTTCCAAACTCCTGGAGGTCGTGGTTCGTGTTTGATGAAGAGGCTTTATCCTTTCTCTGGCTGAGCCCGGCTTCCCTTGTAGCCTCTCCTAACGATGATCCAAGGTGTTTCTGTCTTGTACTGTCAGTGCCTTGTAGATGCTGGGGGCAGATTCATGGCAGAACATTTTCTCCCTCAAACACTTAATTAGTGAGTGTTTTGGGTCATCCTCCCCCCAGATTAAGCAGCTCACTGGAAATCTTGCTGCCATAGCACTTTATTGAGCTGCAAAGAAAATTGTCTCCCGGAATCATTTAGTTGCAGATGGGAGATAGATGATTTCAGTATTGATATCAGTGTTTAAAATAATATGTAGAGAAGGCTTTTCAAGAAAAGCATAAAGACAAACTATTTATTAAGATGAACACCTCGCACAATTTCATTTTTAAGAGTACAGAAAAGGTAATTCTAAGGGAAAAAATGTCCTTAGCAGAGAACATCGTCGGCTGTAATTTAGAGCTACCCGATCAGCACGTGTTCGAGGGAGATAAACTGTATCATCTGTTCTCCCCGCGCCATGGCTGCGAGGCTGATGTTTTATACTTTTGCAGATGAGCCTCTTCCAGGATGTCATGAACAACTATCAGTCCATCATGTGGGCTGTAGAAAGGGCATAGTCATTGCTGAAAGCGTGTCAGTGGATTACAGCAATAAAATTTTTCACTGCTTCAAACAAAAGAAGGATGTGGTTGACAAGGGAATATATTTAAAATTCTTGTAAAGAAAGAATGCAGAAGCTGGTTTTCAACACCCCTCCTGCCCCTGCTGCTTCTGAGTCCATTTTTTTCCATAAGCAGATTGATGGGGGTGCCATGGGTGTGTGGCCTTTTACCCCTCAACTTCATAAGGGAAGCAAGGGGAAAAAAAATTAAAATGCAAGTCTAATTAAATAGTTTCTAGAGGCAAAATTCTTAGTTTTAGATCATGAGCCATAATTGTGCCACATCGATTTTAAAAAATTTCTATTTTGTGCCATTTGGCTAGGTGTAGAACATAAACTGGGTGCCACAAACGCTTGGAAACACAATGGAAAAATTTTGGTGATCCATAACTATGTAGTTCAGTAATTGCAGCAGTGATGCTCTCGCGTCAGCTGCCTCTTTCGCAGAACGAGTGCTGATTTATCCCATGAAATCAGCCAGTGCGGAGACACAAGGCAGGCCTGCCCCATCCCAAATCCCACATTAGGCATCTTGATGATTTAAGTAATAATTTATTGTCTTTTTATTTAACATTGCAATTAACATGATAAATAAGTGCAACAGTATTGTCTGAAATGTAATATACAATTAAGCCCAATTAATTAATTGGCCTTCAATGATCAGGAGGAGAAAGATGTTCATTGTTTTTTTATGTGAAGAGATAGTTTGTTTTAATGAAAAATGTGTTGTGAAGCAGCTCGCTATGGAGACAACTTTCATTTTTAGGGTGAGCACGGGGCTGGGTGAGGAGCCAGGGTGTCGTGGCTCCTCCTGGTCCCGGTGCTGTTGGGGAGAGCCCAGCACCAGCATCCTGGCCCTCCCCTGGGACGGGACGGAGCCAGCGGCAAGGACAGGGCAAGATGTGCAGGGGGAGCTGCAGGCAGCCAGCACAGCCCCGCGGGAGAAATGCCACAGTGGTAAATCCAGCCTAAGTCCTGCCTGGCACAAGCCTCTGTTCCAGCGGTGCCTGGGCCCCATCCAGCCACCCATGTCGGCCGCACGCTCCTGGCTGCGGCCAGAGCCCCCGCGTCCCCGGGCCATGGACGCTCTGCTGCAGCCCCTCGCTGACCTGTCTCACGGGAGACAGAGGAGTCCTTTGGCTGGGAGGCACAGGGACCTGGGCAGTGACTGCATTACCCCAGAGGGTGCTGTGATTTCTTGGGCAGCCCCGGATGCCGCGCTCTACCGTTGCACAGGGCGCACGTTTTAATCTCAGAAATAGTTTAACATTTCTGGATATTCATTGAGATGTGGTATGCGGGTTAAACATAACGTACGATCGCTGCTCCTCTCATTGCTTCCAATTAAACCTTGCTT
The DNA here is from genome assembly GCF_964106895.1 of Numenius arquata. Classification (NCBI taxonomy): domain Eukaryota; kingdom Metazoa; phylum Chordata; class Aves; order Charadriiformes; family Scolopacidae; genus Numenius; species Numenius arquata. The sequence continues at coordinate 11,748,772 of NC_133594.1, forward strand.
GTTAGTTTAACCTCTAGGTAATCCCATCAAACAATTGATGTCAAGGAAACACTGCCCACAGTGGCTCTGGATGAGTGGCCATTAATTTTAATTGCCTTGATATTAAAGATTAAGAAGTATTGGGACTAACAGAATGGAAACGATCTGATGTCAAGCAAATCCACTCGTTGAGGCTTCCCCAGGCTGCTGGTGATATTAAAATTTTACTGGGAGAATTAAATAAACCTTTATTAGTGATGGCTGTTGTTTGATTGGTCCAGGGGCGTGCGTAAACAGAGGGGTCTCGCACACATCCATGGACAATACAGTTGATGTACAGAGATTCCTCAATTATGAAACTGTTAATAAAGCATAATCTGATTGTCCACAATAATTATTTGCTAGGTTTCATTAATGTATTATTGCTTCTGTGACTGACAAGGTAATATTAAGTGCAATATATAGAATACCGTGGAGTATTATCCAGGGAACAGAATGTATAAGGTACCTTTCGTATTGCTGTTAAAAGCTAGAGGCTTTTCATTAATCGTGTTTAAACAAAAGCTGTACTACATAAAATACAGCAGGATTTGTCTCCTGCCTGCGTCGTGGTGCCTCACCAGGCGCTGTGGTGGAGCTCGGGGGTGTGAGCAGGGCTGCAGAGCTGCCGCAGCTCGTGGCTGGGCGCAGCGGTGGGACCCGGCCCCTGCCTCGCTGGGCAATAACCACCTCTGTTATTGCTGGTCCCCTCCCCTTCACCTCTGTGCTGTTACAGATGCTTTTTTGTCTTGGCAGCCTTGGCCATGGTCTATGTTAGAGACTGGTTTGTTGTTTAGGAGCTCTGTTACAGCAGCTGAAGTTAAACAAAGCCACTGAGAAAGATTGTGTGAACTTCTCTGAGCGGCTCCAGCCATGACCTCTGCGTGGGTTAATAGTCGGTGCCCCGTGAGCCATCTTGGCTTCTCTACAGGATCTTCAAAGGGAGATGACAAAGTGACTTTTCAGCATTATTGATTTATACGATTCCTTTCATTTTCAGCCGACAAAACACGATTGTGTGAGTGGGCTGCCAAGGTTGTTCCAGCCCAAAAACAAAGAACAATCGCTCTCACTGCCTGCCTGCCCTCACTCAGCCAGACCTTGGTCCCCCTTGAGCGGCTTTTGGGGTCTTGCACTGATTTTGTTGACAAATGGCTCATAGTAGTAGGAGCCAACGCTGTACTAAATGCTACAGCAAGCTCCAGGATATGTCGTCATCAAAGAGTCACCCCTCATGTATCAGTTTGCCAACAGAGAAGCAGAGCCAGATCATGCTCGTGTCCATAGTAATATTTAACTGATCCTCGCTTACTGCTTAGTTATCGGGAGTACCCGGCAGGTACGGGCTGGGGCACGTGTGTTTGCTGGACCAAACATGACGTCTCAAATTGTCTTGTGTTGCTGGGTCAAGCACTTTGTGTCCTTCATCCTTCCCACCTCTCTCCACTGCAGGTGTCCAACTGGTTTGGCAATAAGAGAATCAGGTACAAGAAGAACATCGGGAAGTTCCAGGAAGAAGCCAATCTCTACGCGGCGAAGACGGCTGTGACCGCAGCACACGCCGTGGCCGCGGCTGTCCAGAACAACCAGACAAACTCCCCCACCACACCAAACTCTGGTACGTACCCACCTCGTGCGTTAAAGCATCCAGCAGGGCAGTCCGTAAAGGACCCTGGATGGCGCCCTAGTGAGTCCGGTGGGGCTAAGAAGGCTGCAGCTCCCCAGCAGCCCCAGTTGTGGCAGGGGGAGCAGTACCAAGGCCATGGACCTCCAGGCTGGGCTGCAGCAAGGGCTGAGCACTGCCCTCCGTGGTCCCCGCAGCTCTGGTGGCGAAACTCCTGTGGCCTCACGAGGGAACAGAGCGGGGCCCACGTAATTCCCGCAGTGGTAACGTCTGCCTGGCTCAGGCTTCTGGCAGCTTCATTGTTTCTGTAGTTATTTTAAGCTTTTTCTCACTCAATGAAAACAACATAAAATGAGGCAGAGCTCCAAGTCTGTTTTTGTAGAACTGCTAAATTTATTGTCAAGATAAGAACAAAATAGAGGAATATTTTAGCATGCACTAATTAGAATTCAAACTCTGGGTTGCTTGAAATGGAGTTGATATTATATATAGAAATCTAAGGATGCAACTTTTATTTTGGAGTTGCTCTACCACATGTTCTTCTGCAGTATTTAAAAATCGTCTCGCTAGCGAGTTGTTGACATTTTGCGAATCTAAGCATTAAATTAGTAGAGGAGTTCGTAAAGAGGAAGTTGCTTTTTGGGGCTCCAGAGGCAAAGGGTTCCATGAAGCACAGATGTGTTGGACGCTATTTACAGTGAAGTTTTTGCTGTTACTTAGTTGTAGACAACTTTTAAAGGCTATGAAGATCTACAGGGAAAAAAAACTTTAATCAAAAGAAAGTAAGAAAAAGGTTCCTCCTCTGACAGTAATAAATCGGCTAATTAGAAATTGTCTGCCATTTCCCTTTGAAGGAGACATTAAGCCCAGACTCAAAATGAGTTTTTCTCCTCGTGTTTGGTGATAGCATCTCACGATGAAGCGATCCACCCGAGGAAAGCTCTCAACATGAGAACCCGTTGTTGTACAGGCAGTTCTTCCAGAGGGAGAAGCTGACCTGGGTCTCACGGGGCTTCCCAGCTCCCCAGCATAGCGCTCCTGGGTGGCAGCCGGCCTGGTGGCAAGCAGCAGCCCCTGCTGGGACGCGCCAAGCCAGTGGGCGGGGGGCCGGCAGCCCGAGCTCACCCCACACCGGGGCCAGCAGCTTTCCCTCTGCTGTGCGCTGCCTTTCCTCCTCCTCC